>NC_089596.1:17263997-17472449 GCF_019320115.1 Miscanthus floridulus
AACCCAATCTTACTAACCCTATAGTTGCTCCCCAAGGAAGACACATACTCATCTTGAACTTGTTACATCACATGAAGTTGACTATATGTTATGTATGTATGGCTTAAGTTAGATGCAACCCACTCATAGCATTTAATCTTATCCTTGTAGTGTTGCTTGCTCACTTTAGTAAATGATATAATTCATGCTTGGCTTGGTAGAATGGTATAGAAGTCGAGTATGTGAGAAGGTATCACTACTTGCAAACTATAGGAGTTGATGGTTTAATCCATAAACAACTAGAGGAAAGAGCTAAAAGATTGACCAAGGGTGGGGTCGATCACCATGAGATAGTGTCTTGATAGCAAGCAGTATCATATTATAATAATGTAATCCTGTGGATTCTATGGGGCTAGAGATGAGGGCTAGCTAAATCGACCATCCATTGGATGACTTGATCAAATATGGGAAAGGTTGAAGGCATGAGTTACCTCCTACGGATGAACAGGTTTATAGCGGTGGCATTGTTTTTGTGCAGGAAAAATTGTACACTTTTTGCAAGATGATATTGATGAATTCAAATTGCCACGCTCTCAGTTATGAGCACGCTCATTATTGTTGACCTTAATATAGAGTTATCGAGAATGAAATGAACTAATATGGAAGATTGAACTCACCAGTACATGTTCATGATTATGCTTAGCATTTGCAATGCTCAGAATAGGTATTCACCTCATTTCAAATAAATGTATTTAGGCAAATCAACACATTTACCTTATTAAAACCAAATGCATATTGATACCTAACACTTTCTTTCGTAAGAGATAGTCCCATTTAGTGACCTTTAGTAGCGGCCAGTACTCTAGTCAAATCGACTTTGTCCTTACAAGAAGGAGGGATAAACGAACATGGTTGGACAATAAGGTGATACCTGGAGAATGTGTGGTCGCTCAACACAAGTTGGTGGTGGCTGACTTACATTTTCTAGTGCAAGCTCATGGTAACAAATAAGCTAGGGTTGCTAGAACAAAGTGGTGGAAATTAGAAGGGGATGCAACAAAGGTATTTAAGGAAAAGGTCATTGAAGAGGACCCTTGGAAGGATAAAGGCGATGCAAACAGCATGTGGGAGAAGATGGCAACATGCATTCGGAAGGTTGCTTCAGAGTTGCTTGCAGTGACCAAAGGGAGCGGATGTGACTCGAAAGACACTTGGTGGTGGAATAAAGATGTGCAAAAGGCTATTAAGAAAAAGAAGGAGTGCTATAAGCGCTTGTATCATGATAGGTGTGCAGACAACATAGAGAAGTACAAGGTGGCAAAGAAGACTGCAAAACGAGCGGTGAGTGAGGCAAAGGAGCGGGCCTATGAGGACCTTTACCAATGTTTGAGTACGAAGGAAGGAGAGAAGGACATTTATAGGATGACTAGGGCTCGCGATAGGACGACAAGGGACTTCAACCAAGTCAAGTGCATAAAGGATGAGAGGGAGCAGCTCTTGGTAAAGGAGGATGAGATCAGACATAGATGACAAGAGTATTTTGATAAATTGTTCAATGGTGAGAATGAGAACACCACCGTTCAGCTAGACGACTCGTTTGATGACACTAATAGGCGCTTTGTGCAAAGAATTCAAGAATCGAAGGTCAGAGAAGCCTTGAAAATGATGAAAGGAGGCAAAGCGATGGGCCCTGATGGTATCCCAATAAAGGGGATGGAGATGTCTTGGGGATATAGTTATAGTATGGCTAACCAAGATGTTCAACAATATCTTTCGATCGAATAAGATGCCTAAGGAGTGGAGAAGAAGCATATTGGTACCAATCTACAAGAACAAGGGAGATATCCAAAGTTGTACTAATTATCGGAGAATTAAGTTGATGAGCCACACTATGAAGTTATGGGAGAGAGTCATTGAGCAGCGCCTGCGAGAAATGACGCAGATATCAACAAATTAATTTGGTTTCATGCCCGGAAGATCAACCACAGAAGCAATCTTCTTAATAAGACAAGTTATGGAGCGGTTTAGAGAGCAGAAGAAGGACCTCCACATGGTTTTCATTGACTTGGAGAAGGCTTATGACAAGATACCAAGAAATATTATGTGGTGGGGCTTTGGACAAATATAAAGTCCCATCAAAGTACGTGACCCTCATCAAGGACATGTACAACAATGTTGTGACTAGTGTTCGAACAAACAATAGTAACACAAATTACTTCCCGATTAAAATTAGACTTCACCAAGGGTCAGCCTTAAGCCCGTATCTCTTTACCTTGGTAATGGATGAGGTTACCAGGAACATACAAGGGGATATCTCTTGGTGTATGTTGTTCGCTGATGATGTAGTGTTAGTGGACGAAAGCCAGGCGGGAGTAAATAGGAAACTAGAGTTTTGGCGGCATATCCTTGAGTCTAAATGTTTTAGATTGAGCAGAACTAAAACCAAATACATGAGATGTGACTTTGGCGGAACTGCATAAGAGGAGGGTGATGTGAGTTTGGAAGGTCAAGTAGTGCCTAAGAAGGATACCTTTTAGTATCTAGGATCAATGCTACAGAGAAATAGAGATATTGATGCGGATGTTAGCCATAGAATCAAAACAGGGTAGATCAAGTGGCGACAAGCTTCTAACATCCTCTGTGACAAGAGGGTACCACAAAAGCTAAAAGGCAAGTTTTATAGAACGGCGATTAGACCAGCTATGATGTATGGAGCAGAATGTTGGCCTACAAAGATTCGACATGTTCAATAACTAAGTGTTGCAGAAATACGTATGTTGCGATGGATTTGTGGTCACACAAGAATGGACCGAGTTCTGAACGATGAAATACGTGATCGCCTAGAGGTAGCACCAATTGAAGAAAAGCTGGTCCAACATCGATTGAGGTGGTTTGGCCATGTCCAAAGGAGACCTCCAGAGGCACCAGTGCATTGTGAAGTCCTAAGCCAAGCTAATAATATGATAGGTAGAGGAAGACCGAAATTGACATGGGGGAGACAATAAAAAGAGATTTAAAAGCTTGGGATATACCTAGATATCTATGTTTGAATAGGAGTGCTTGGAAAACAGCTATTGAAGTGCTTGAACCGTGACTTAGGGCTCTTGGTGGGGTTTTCAACTCTAGCCTACCCCAATTTATTTGGACTAAAATGCTATGTTGTTGTTGTTGTTTATACTATTTTAGATTTAATTCCTATGAAATGTAGCTATATTTTTTTAGGGGAATGAAATATAGCTATGTGCCTATGTGATACTAAGAGATGAGGCTCCTCTGACTTTGGGTCCAGGCCCACCTACCAGTGACACGGGCTGCTGTAGGAGCCCAATTAGAGGATCTGCTTCCGATAATCTGGTACTCAGGGTGCATCGCAAAAGCGAAAACGTCCTCCCGCACCACGCCTCTCCCTCCCTCCATGTCACTGACGCGCGGGTCCCGCCCCCCAATCGTCGCCCCGGACCGAATCCCCACCGCCCACCATGGATGCCGATTCGATCTTGAATCAAGGGGGATTCAAATCACCCGCTACTCCCCCTCCCCTCCGGTTTCTACCCTTAATCGCACGCGGAGGTGGGAATCATTTGTCGTCTCCCGTGGGCCGTGGCCATCGGCGACAGCTGCAGAGATGTGAGACCACAAATACCGGATCAAACCCGCGGCCGGCGGCGGTCGGCGGCGAGCAGATGTTTCTTATGCAATAATGTCTCGCCGCCAGCTAGACCCACTTACCCACACGGATATCCAGTTACTTTGGAGCAAAATGAACTGAGGTTTCGGCAGTAGTGCTTGCTTTTGTCATCTTTGTAAATCTCAGTACAAGTACAAGATAACTAGGAGCATCGAGCATTGGAGCAGCTCTTTAGCCCTGTGGCAGCAACAAGGTGTGGTTTTTCTTGCACATCCGCCGTTTATTGCTGGATGTAACAGCCTCTTTTATATATTGCTTGATCTGGCAAACAGCACGACCTCCCTTGTTTACTCAAAATCCACAGTTTCTGTAGGACAACACTAATACTGTAACACCTTCAAAAACAGCAAGACATAATAACCGCACAAGAGTGATCTCGATCTGATCCATGCCATGAGTTGTACCACTGTGATCAAAGGGCCAATTATTTCTTCAAGACAGTGAATGGGACATCTTTCAGATTGCCTGTGCAGATTTGCCCCAGTGCCACCCTCAGGCTGCTTTACTTTATCCTTTGACTAACAGCACCACACCTCCATGCTGGAGTTTCCTCAAATGCTAGCCTAATGACTTGAATGCACCTGCCAAGCACCACCAGCACCTTGCCTTATATCATCAAAATATAAAAGGGTCACTTAATACACACTAGAACCCCAAAAGGTATAGATAGTCCATGTTCCAATAGATTCTCACATGATACATTGAACTCCTTTTACCTATTGTGCTGTAACAAACCATGTCGGGAATCTGGAGAAAGGTTCTAACTAGACATCCTCCATCACAGGCATGTAATAATATACACTTCCACATAATAGTTTCTTCGCAACGTGTTATAAATGTAAACAGAGTGTTGGATAGTACAGTTGATTAAATTACAAAATACAGTAGTAGTATGCTCAGAAGTTAGGAGCTCAGAAACGTGCAGATTACAGCAATGACTTGATATTCAGAACTAGCAGCTCCTAACTCCTAAAACATTCCGCACCTGACTGTAGATGATTAACAGAAACTACTAGCTATTCAGTTCCTCTTCAGAGCTACCAGATTGAAGAACAAGTCCATGACAAGTCAGTCAAGAACTCTGCACTGAGATCCCACTGCTGCCAGTGAGTTTCCACTATACTTCAGTCTGGCAAATCCTCTCCACCAGGCACTTATCCTTTAGTGATTGAATAGCGAAAAGGAGTAGAAATCAGCAACTTCGAGTACAGTTCTACAAACTCTGGGTATTCAGGTATCCTGACAGAGAATATAAATCTGTACAGAACTACATTTCTGAATTTGTCAGAATAATGTAGCACTTAGCATAAGTAGTCGATACTGATAACATGTTAAGAAATGGTTTGAAATGGTTTGCTGGCGCACTGCAGAAATTCTACCAGTGGCCACCACGACCATCGACGGTAGCAGGTAATTTGTTTGCTGCATATGGCTTTGGCTGCCCAGCTTGGTTCACATCCATCCTTTCAGCATCACCTGTCTCACTCTTGCAGGTCTGACTTCTTCTGGGGTATGAGCTTCCAGAAGGGATATTGTTTGGGGCAACTGCTGGGTGCCTAGCAATTCTTCGTTGCTCATATTGCTCAGCAGCAGATGCTGGATATGGGTTGTACTGCATCACTGAACCAACCGCTTTACCAGGCCTTGCAACATCACCTGTCAGATGAAGTGATGCATAAAATAAGTCTAGGATTAGCAGTTAAAGTTATGCAGAACTAATAATGATGATCCAAAGATCTATTGTATATGCTAGATATCAGTTCTCCAAAATAACAGAACATTAACCAATAAAAACAGATAAGTAATCCAAAAACTTGCTGCTTGGCTGAAACTCAAATTCACATCAGTTTATACAGCTAAGTACAATGACCTCTTAGGGGTTGCAGATGTTTACCTTGAGGAACATGGGGTGGAAATTTACTTGCAACATAAGCAGAATGTTGATGTGTCTTCTGTGTATTTTCTCTGATTATACACTTGGAAAGATCCTCGGTGATGTTAGCTGTGGTTTGTGATCGGTTGTCTGAATAGACAACAGATGGCCTGTCATAATATACACAAGTAGATAATCAGGAACCAGACAATCGTGCCTAACATTGTTATCACTTAATTCAAGGCAGAGAGGAGTGATATCTCACCGTGGCAATGAATTATGTTGCCTCTCAGGTGGAGTTCCTGTAGATCCCTTGGCATAATGTTCTTCAAGGTATGCAAACTGCTTTTTAAAATGATCTACTGCACTGAAAAAGATACAGCAACTCATTTCAGTTCTACGAAAATGAGTCTCAAATTTATTTAGTGCCTGACTGGCTACACTAATCAGCATTAATCTTGTTCCACAAAATAAGTAATCACTACTCTACCAATCAAGAAAAAATATATATCTCATGCCTTATGTACCACTTATTGGCAGTCACATAGCAGTGAAAATGATCATTTCATTCATAAATCTGCACACGTAATAGAGCAAGAATGATGAACATACAAACATACAGAGTAGCCAGGTTACTACTATAGCAGCACAAAATTGTCTCAAGAACTAAATTAGGTACTTTTTAGTCAAATGTTAAAGAATGAAAGTGGCATTGGCTATGTACACACCTTGGGTACATGAAACCACTTGACTCAGTTCCCTCAAGAAACTCCCTTAGCATCTTTGGATGATACTCAAGAATTTCCCTATATATGAGCTCCCTTATGTCTTCCTTTGTAACTCTCCGCCTCTCGAATTCAAATTCAAGCTTTGTGACAGCCTGTGCAGAAGGCTCTCTATCCACATTGGCTATATTCTTGAAATAAGGATCAGCAAGAGCCTGGCAAAGTGTATGAGACATTAGCTGATGATGTCGACACTTCAGGTTAAGTTGAACGCTCTATAATACAGTACTGAAAAAAGAGTGCCAATAAAATCACCTCTTCAGCACTTGGCCTGTCTTTTGGCTCAAAAGCTAGCATTCGCTCCAACAAACTTAGTGCAAGTGGATCTGCATTTGGGAACTTTTGCATAAATGGTATAGGCTTTTTCCGCCTCATACTGCTCAAGTAGCGCCTGGCCTTTTCATTACGAATCTACAGGGCAATTATATAGAAGCATTAGACTAATTTTGTTGCAGTAATAAACATATTGATGCTAAACTGTACCTACCCTCGATATTGCTTCTGGAGAAGGTGTTCCCAGGAGATCTGTAATTATATCAAGTTGATGCACCACATTTTTCCCCGGGAAAAGAGGTTTTCCAGTTAACAATTCTGCAAATATACAACCAATACTCCATATATCTATCGCCGGTGTATACTGCAAAAAAGCAAAAACACACAATGTTCAACAGTGCTCCAGATATTTCACAAATTATACAGGGCCATGGAACAAGTGAGAGAGAAATATGCAACAGTCCTTCCTATGAACAAAGAACATGCTATAGTGACAGATCTAAAACGACATGATATTACATCAAGCAATTAAAGCAGACACTTATGAAAGCCATGTTTGTGAGATGCTCTGCATATAAACTCAGCATAAGCTATAAGAGTGCACTCAATAACTATGGACTCTGCAGGAACTTGTCTTCAGTTATCGGTCTAGTGCCCATTGACCCCAAAGTATAACTAAATCTTTGGATGTCAATATATAATGATAAAAACAAAGGTTAAGATGTTTGATTTCCTGGTCAGAATAGCAGCATTCTTGTAAAGTACAAAATACTAACTACATTAAATTAGAATATTGCAGCAATAAAGACGAAAAGAGATCATGACTATTATTGCCAGTGTCATGATTGATATCAAATCGAACATATGTTTAGAAGACCACTAACCTTGGAGAAGAAAGATCCGCACAGCTCCGGTGCTCGGTACCACCTAGTTGCAACATAATCCTAAAAAGAGAGTAAGAAATTAGGCACCACTAGAAAGCTAGACTAGCTACAAGAACTGATCAGCATAGTGGTCGAAAAGATGGCATACCGTCCAAAAGATGGCAGTTGGAGTATCATTGAAAGCTACTCTTGCTAGGCCAAAGTCGCATATTTTGAGCTTACAATCAGCATTTGCCAGAATATTTTTTGGTTTGAGATCTCGATGAAATACATTTGCTGCAATAAGCTATTGAAAGATGCATCAGTCATATCAGGCATGTTAGTGCCACTAAAAGGACTCAGTAGAAATAAAACAGATGAGGAGCCCCTAATGATGACCAACTATGAATCTTTAATGAGTATTACAATTTCGCCTGTGTATTATTGCTCACCCCTTACTTCCATATTTGTATTTTCAACATATAACAGACATTGCTATTATCTTGCTCAAATAGACTTGGTCCATTTCTAGTTATTTCATACAAAATAATTTGAGATGTGACTGTCTATACAGCCATAGATCACATATATGACAGTCATTCATATTATCACTGAAAAGAGTGTTATCATATTTATTACGTATTTTATATAAAAAAAATCTTACCACAAAAGAAAAGGAGTTGTAAGAAATATTCTTGATCATAAACATGTTATATATGACCATCGTAAAAAGCAAAACTATTCCTTGACACATACAGCCAATTCACAAAAATAGTATGGCTATCAAGAGCAATGAATCTTATATAATATATCTAGGGCCTAGGCAATATACATATATAATTTAGTATCTCACAAAGACAAGCAAAATAATGTATGTCTGAATTGAGAATATAGCTAGGCTGACATAGTTAAGCAGCAACTCTTAGTTTCATACAACCTATAGTGAACCTTGATTTGCACCAAAACAAGTGCAAAATACCATTACATTTGGTTAAGATTTCAGAAACTAAGCAATAAAGAACTTTGGATGGGATATATTTGACTACCACAAAGAAAGGTCTTCCTTGAAGAAAGTAAACAGTAGACACCAAAATGAACAGTTTTGATGTATCTGAAAACAACCTACAATCTCATATGGTCCCCTTGTCTCTCGAGAGTATAGTTTCTGAAGACATTGTTAATTTTCAACTCCCCCCCCCCCCCCCCCAAAAAAAAAAATGTTAACAGTGGCTTAACGGCTACTACCACATACAGTAGTTTGGATTGCTGTCAAGTTTACATTTATACCACTCCAATGGTCATGCACAGTGGCAAGTTCATCACACTCCTTTTTCCTGTAAATGTAGAATTCCACACCACAGGCTACGGCCTAGTAGAATATACAGAAAGAACACTAATAATTCATGTGAAAGCAAATCAATTACCTGTATGTATGTATTTCAATCCTCGAAGCAACTGATACAAGAAAAATTGATAATGCTCCGGGGTCAAGTCATCGTTAGCCTTTATAACTTGGTGCAAATCAGACTCCATGAGTTCAAAAACAACATATATATCCCTGAACTCCCTCCTCGACGGAGGAAGCAGGATATGCTTTATCTCCACAATATCCGGGTGCCGCAGGAGCCTGAGGAGCTTGATCTCCCGGAGTATCCGTGTCGCATCAGACACATGCTCGAAGATGTCGTTTATCTTCTTTATAGCCACCTTTTCACCAGTATGCGTGTCCATGGCAGAGCAAACCACGCCGTAGCTGCCTTTGCCTATGACCTCCTCTATCTTGTACCTGCTTCCCTCACCATACTCCGTGAAAAAATCCATCTCTGAAGGTGCCTGCATCGCCAGAAACAGTAAATTACTCAGGCTGGACAATGCATGGCTACTGGCTGAGGCTAAAAATCACAACTTCGAGGGGGGCAAACAATATCCACAGATCAAGAAAATGGCCACATCAGACACCAGACCTCATGGAGATTTGTAAATTGCAAGACCGTTGTGACCAATAAAGCAACGGAAAATCACAGCAAGGACAAAGCTGGCAACAAAAAACCAAATATTACACGAGACTAAAAGTCAACAGAGAGTCCTAAGCGCCCAGATTTGGAGCCGAGAAAGCAAGGAGGACCACCACCACGAGATGAGACAGAAGAAGAGACCGACCTTCTTCTTCTGGTCGTGCTGCATCCTCCCAGCAATCTTCAGGAACCACCACCCAAGCGAGGATCTTTGAGCAAAGGGGGCACGAAAGGTCGGATCTTGCGAGCCAGATCCAGCAGGAAGAGGGGGAACGAGGACGAGGAAGACGGGCGGGAGCTCACTACTGCTCAGTGCCTGCCCACACGCGCGCACAAGAAAGGCGAGGTGATGAGCGCGGCGACAGCGCAGATCTCCGTGTCCCGGAGCTCTCGAGCTGAAAGGAGCCGGCAAGGGGGAAGGGGCGGATCACCCAACCAACGAGCACAGCTGTGATCTAAGCAGAGCTCGAGGACACCCACATGGAGTGGGGGGGGATGAGAGAGAGAGAGAGAGAGAGTGTGGTAGCTGAGGCGTCAAGTGAGGGAGACCACCACCAGGCAGCAGCACCAGTGGCCCCTGGCTTCCCAAGTTATATCATCAGCGCCTCTCAGCTGCCACGAGCTGTTTTTTCCTGCACACACAGCCTCGCTTCTTTTTCTCCACACTTTCTCGCCCGGCTGGTGTGCTCCTGTCCTCATGACTCGTGAGGGCAGCAGGGCCGGGCGGGGGCGCGGCGACCGCCACCGATGGGCGATGATGGCAAAAGGATTGGGCCCACCTGGTAGTGTCGCCGTCGCGCACAGTCGGAGCACAGGTTGCGCCGATTTTAGGATGCGTCTCTAAACGAGGAAACTAATTGTGGACGGTGCGGACGGCGATCTCTCGTCCCCTCCCTCGTCAAAGCTGGAACACGCTTTGTGCTACGCCGCTAGCTGTGAGTGAGCGAGCGCTTGGACTAAGTTAATAAGGGCAGGTTCGGCGGGTATTAAAGCCGGTTGATAAGTCGGTTAAAGTTATTTTTGTTATGAGAAAAAAAAATACTATAGATTCTAGCTGATAAGTCGGTTAATAAGTTCAAATGAACCAGCCCTAACTCACTTGTCGATTAATGAACCTCGCTGTGTTGGAAGAATTGGGGGTATTCTGGTTTGGTTTGTTAGCTATTCTCAATGTAGTACTGGATAACCTACTTCAAAATCGAAGGCTGACGTATAGAATGAAACACTCTCTCCGGTGTCTAAAAGAAAAAAAAAATTGTAAAAATAACACTCGAAAGATTGACTTCTTGATTATAATGACACTCGGGTGAATAATAAGTGGGTCCATCTGTGTCTATGAATGTGAGTCCAGTGTCAAATCTGCAAACGACCGATGTTTCGAGTCCCATTTTTGCAAATTAAGACTGCATGTTCATTAATTGTTGCATGTGTTATTGTCAAATATATCACGAAACACTAGTATACCATTCAGTTATCTATTAGCTTCGCATGCACATGGGTTATCCTCTACAAACACACTTCGTAGGGTCTAGTTGCAGCGGCTTTGAAAAAATTGGCGCAAACGGTTAGGGTGTTTCTCTCCCAGGCATATGGATGGTTGTCTAGTCTCAAGATTAATAGTCATTAGGGGTGTTACACTCTTCTATTTTGTGTGTTAGGCTATGTGCTTTTATAGAGATCGGAAGTGTGTTCATGATTATTGCATCAACTCCAAGTATCAATTATGAATCAATCAAATCCTTTGTTTATAAAAAATACCCCTAGGTGTGGTAACATATAAACTTGAGGAAAATACACACGTGGTCCTTCAACTTGGCAAGAGGTGTCATCTAGGTCCATCTACTTTCAAAATATCAATTTTGGGTCCATAAACTTGACTTGGATGTCATCCAAGTCCAAATGAGCTCGGATGAAGACAAACTTTATATCAAAATTATAGCCCTCAATAGGATCTACAATTTTGGAGTTGAAAAGTTTTTGAATTAAAACTGTTTAGGGTCCCAAAATACTATGGTAAATTTACAGATTTTGAAATTTAAAATTTAACATTATCAAAAAATGTCGGATGTTGACATGGTCCATATGAAAGTTATATTTATTAATACAATCTACAACTTTGTAGTTTGAAAAGTTTTTTATTTGAAGTCGTTTAGTATCTCAAATATGTGTTCTAAGTTTCTTATTTCAAAATCTATAAACTTAGAACATATATTTGGGACACTAAACAATTTCAAATAAAAAACTTTTAGATCGTATTGATAACTATAACTTTCATATAGACCATATCAACATCTGAGATTGTTGGATAATTTTAAATTTTAAATTTTAAAATCTGCGCACTTATAATAATATTTTGGGACCCTAAACAGTTTCAATTCAAAAACTTTTCAACTACAAAGTTGTAGATCATGTCGAGGGCTACAATTGTGATATAAAGTTTGTCTTCGTCCAAACTCGTTTGGACTTGTTTAGACCTAGATGACACTCGAAGCCAAGTTCATGGACACAGAATTAACATTTTAAAAATAGAGGGACCTAGATAACACCCTCGCGAAAGATTGCCCGTGTATTTTCCTCTGTAAACTCTATAGGACGCTGGATACAAAGCTCATGTGGTATCTTCTTTGTGTTTCCCCCACCTTTTTAAAGCCCATTATCGCATCAGCAATTTGTCCTATGTGGCTTACACCAGCTAGGACTAGTTTTATACCATACTAGAATCTGATCTTTCTTATGGCTCGCCGGCAGCGGCATGGACTCGACGCAGCCGAACACACCTTTGCGACCAAGAAGCTGAGACGACTGACCACATCATTGCCTCGTGTTCCTTCTCACGACAAATTTGGTGGAACATCCTGGCAGCTCTCGGCGTCAACACGTCCAATGTCGGGGGGCAAAACGATGCTGACATGGTGGAGATCGTGGAGCACCAAATGGAATGCTCGGCAAAGGAAGGGAGCTGATTCACTCTTCGCTCTTGTGGCCTGGGAGCTCTAGAAAGAGCACAACGCACGGTGCTTCCGGCGCAACCACTACAGTCGATACTCACGGAGCTCTATAAAGTGAGACGGATCGGTGGATTGAAGCCGGGAACTCAAGATACGCAAGTAATCTCCCTTATATCACTACCGGCTAGGGTGGGCAGCGCCCATTGTAAATGTTCAACCCGTCCTAGTGTGGCCCTGTAGCGGCACTTCGTTGTAAAATATTTTCCTTCTTAGTACAAAGATATACAAGCCTTTTGCGTATTCAAGAAAAAACTACGAGAAGTTTATGTTTTTGAAGTCTTCACACTTGGAGCAAACTCCCAAGACTTGAATTGTCTGTTTACCGCGAAGAATGAATTTCCATTTTCTTACATGGGAATGAAGATGTGGTTGACGGTGCCTACTAATAAAACATGCGGCTTCTAAAAGTCATCAAGTTGAACTAATGCTATGTCTTGAGGCAAAAACATGACTACTGGAAAAAAATGGAAATTTCCGGCTACGTCGTGATTTATACAAAGGTGAAGACTGAAGCTTTGTCATTTAATAAACAAAAAAAACAGCCGGTCGGGAGACCAGATCCCATATACATATCCTCCCAAATCCCAAAAGAGAAGAGTGAAAAAACAGCCGTTGTAACTGAACGCTCATATATGTTCATATCTGTTTTTGATGGAAAGATGCTGATACCTAGCTCTATATAACCAGCACCATCGTACCCAAGGTTGCAAAACTCAATCATGCCCACCAAAGGGCATCTGCCTCAATTAACTCTCTCTCTCTCTCTCTCCCACCAAAGGGCATCTGCCTCAATTAACTCTCTCTCTCTCTCTCTCTCTCTCTCTCTCTCTCTCTCTCTCTACACACATGCTGACCAAAGGAATGGGCGAGATTGCAACGTTAACGATTTATGGGTAGAGGAATTGGCTACACGGTTACATGAAAGAGGAAAAAAAAGGGTTATGGGCAGACAAGCTTATCCGGAATTCCGGATGATAACAAGCAATGCCATCCTTCAAATCCACAACTGATGGTGACCATACAACAAGCAATGGACTCTCCATGCATGTTTTTTTGTTTGTTTGAACTTCTCTCCATGCATGTTGACATCACTACATCAGTGCAACAAGCAGCAATGGTCCACACATGCGTACTACCGACAGCTAGCTAGCCTAGCTACTTCCCCGCTATACCAATTGACAAATTTGACGAGCAGATGGGAAATTAACTACAGGATGGAAGCGAGATTACGACAGATGACGTTACGGCTTGATCAAGAAAATAGACCAAGGTCAACACCGTTTTCTTTGTTTATTTTTGTTTATTTCATCTGATTTGACTCACTGCAAAGTAATACACGGTTGTTTAACGGGAGAATTCTGTATTTGGCACTGAAACAAATCACTCTTCTGTATTTGGCACTGGAAATTTTGAACTTTCTTATCTAGCATCAACTTGAAAATTCTTTCTGAATATGGCACTTCAGTCCATTTGATGCAGTAACGGTGTCAAGCGACACCTAAAATGACATATATGCCCTTCTATGTACCAGCAACATGTAGTGCCAGATAGAAAAAGAATAAATTGACATAATGTCAAATAAGGAAAGCACAAATATGACAAATATACTTGATGGACAAGCTTCACAAATCTGACCACATTGTCAGCATATCTACATAGAGAATCACATTACAGTTCACATGTCCAGGTTCATAAATATGCATATATTACCAGGTTCATAAATATAAACACATGAAGGTTCATACATAGGGGGTCTAAATTCACATTACAGTTCATAGAGAATATGCCTTACACATTGCCAAGCACATATTCATAGAGAATCACAAGCTCAACCTTGTCTTGCTTCTTGTGCTATTTGCAGGACTAGCAAGCTTAGCTGTTTTGTTTCTGGTGCCCATTGCAGGGCTGTCAATTTTTTTCAGGTTTGAAGCAAATTGTTTCTTGGTCCTTTTAGCCTTCTCCTTTGTTGGAGAATGAAACTCGATGGAAATTGGCTCGGGTTGATTGGAGCCGTTTCTTAACCTGCACATGTACATTCAAACTAGGATGACATCCTTGCTCTTCGTTGACTACAGAATAATATTCAGAAATACGAGACAAGATTGGCAAATTCATACTACAGAGCAAAGACATCAACTGGCACAGATGTGATAGTCAGTTACTTGGTTAACAGCTGAATCCAGCATGTGTAGCACCAACCCAACTTGGCAGCATAGAGACTACAGTAGATAATTGTAACTGGCATTTGCTACCTCCTCTGATGGCATATATATTAGTAAAACTATTGACTACCTCTTTTACAGCATAGAAAATGTACATTATTATCTCCGTCATTTGATTTTGAAGTGCAATAAAGCAGGATGGTCGTCAATCTACTTAAATCATCTCATGATACAATGCTATTAAAGTTGACAAGATCTCAGTTTCATGTAAAATAACACTCTCCAGTCTCAACTAAACTATCCTTAAGTATTCAGAGATAAAATAACACTCTCTAGTGTGAAGATAGTGAGTTACCTTTTTGATGCTCTAGAGCTGGAGTTACCATGTTTCTCATTTTTCTTGCTTGTAGTCTCCATGCTTTGGCTATGGTGAGAGAAGATTGGTAATTAGGTTCTCTAATTACCAAGGAAACCATGTTTCATTAAATAAAATACTAAAGATATCTTAATACCAGTTTGAACTCTTTGAAGGTCCAGATGTAGAGTCAGGTTTTTTCTCTTCTTCTTACTTATTATCTTCTTAATTGGAGACTTCTTAGTTGTAGTTCCCAAGCTTTGACTATGTTATCAAACAATATAATTAGAAATCAGCACAGGTAAGCAGATTTTGTACATAGAAATCAGCACAAGTGAGCAGATATTATAATTAGAAATCAGCACAAGTGAGCACAAGTAAGCAAATTTTGTACTTAGAATTTACCTAGGTGGAAAAGACATAGATAGCGCTGGTACTTCATCCTCTAAAGGCATAATATAACTTTGAGCAGATTTTGTAGTCTTTGCCTTCTTCTTTCGTGGTCCTCTACATTGGGATACATACTGCCTACTGTCATCGGAGGGTCTTCTTTGTCATATTCCACATGTGGGCCATGATTTGGATCTTTTTGCATCTCATCTTCTGTCATCTCATTCTCTGTCATCTCCTGTTCACTACCAGATTGTGCCTTATCTTCAGTTAATGGAACAGAGGTCTTCTCCTTCCCTTTATCAGAAGGGACAGCTACCACACGGTCTTCCTTTAAGTACATACCCTCCTCATCCACACCAACATGCTCATTGTTTGGTAATGGATTCATGAGATAGGTATCCAACTCTTGTTTTGTGTCGTCCTTATGTTGTGCTTCTCCTTCAAATTGCCATTCAGTGATAAGCTTGTAAGGTTCAGATGGATCATAATAAGCAATGAATATCTCGATGACCTTTTCCTTATGTTTACTGAACATTACCATTAGTTCTTGGTCTGACATTACTTCTAGAAAAGTTTTTAACTCAGCATCATAGTATTGCACATGTGGAACTTCCAAGTACCCTGGAGTATACTGTTGAACAATGGTGTCGGGTTCATCAACTCGGGGTTCCTCGTGGACTGGCTTCCCAACAAAGGCTTGACCCAAGCAGACAACGTGCAACTCGTGGGCCAGCCTAAGTACCTAAACGACAGCCCAGAAGGGCGATCCAATCACCGACCAAAAGGTCTGGCCGAGGAGGAACGACGTCCATTTCTGACTCTGGCCCACCTCTCCGACCAAAGTGCTCGCTTCGGTTTCTAGCCCGCCTCTGAATGGCCTCTCTGACCAGAAGGCCTAGCCAAAGCACTATTTCTGACTCCGACCTACGTCTTTGACTAGGGATGCACCAAACCCCTGCACACTGCTCTTCTCCAACTAGCGCATTTAGAGCCGACTAGGACCAACCGATCAGGGACGCTCGCTCGGTAAGGACCAAGAAATGGACAGAGAAAGTAAGGCAGGGCGCACAAGTCAAACCATAATACCGGGGACCGTACTCTGTACACCTGTAGAAACCGTACTCTGCGACCTCCCTGGCACGACAGAACCCAAGCAGTGTTGTAGGCGCCGACATTTCCCCTACAGTATTGTGGGCGTCATTAACTCCCATACGGTAAGGCTCCCCCCATATGCCTCTGGGCATCGACAATGTTGTGGGTGTCGGTATTTACCGTACCTGGCGAACATGGTGAAACCCCTTACACGCCTCCGAGTATCAATAGTGTGGCAGGCACCGACGTCTGCCATACCCAAAGAAGACAACACAACCTCCCACGTGCATCTGACATACAACAGTATTATGGGCGCCTACCATCATCCTGTATCCGTCGGCGTGGGCAATAAGTCTTAGTAGCATACGTACTCTCTCCCTCTCACTTGTGAGGTCATCCCCTTCATTTATAAAAGGGGATGCGCTCTCTCCCAACAGACAGATTCATTCAGATCAATCAAGTTCACTAGTCCACAACAATAGAACCTCTAGGTTAAAACCACGAGCACACGCTCAAACACTTAGCGCATAGTGGGGCTCTCATCACTCTCGGCTCCTCTAACCAGTGTCCGACTAGACCTCGTGTACCCCCATCTTTCTCCTTCTCATTTGTAACCCCACTACAAACTTTGAGCACCCGGGCTCAGGAATAAAGTCACTAACTGACTCAAACTGGACATAGGGCACATTGTCTGAACCAGTATAAACCCTATGTCATTGAGTGCTAGGCTACCTCTGATCATATTGTACAATAAAACTATAAATATTTACATGTTGGTCACTTTCTGCACCGACAGTTGGCGTCGTCCGTGGGGAAGACGCTGTACGTTCAATACTTTTTTGTCATCGGATGGCCCACTTTTCCGCCACCTTCACCATGGCGGGCTCAAGCGATATGACTCACTTCGACTCCCACCTATTGGGATATGGGTTCCACCCATCTCCAAGCCATCCCAGGCCTTCCTCTTTGGAAGGCTGGACTTCGTCGCCGACTGGCTCGGCGTACTACACCTCAACAAGGAGGCACTTGTTCTGGCGCCCGTCAGAGGGGCACCCTTCATCAGCTCCGAGACGCACGATGACTTCAATGATGAGGCGCCTACGCTTCATTCCAAGCAAACTCTCTGCTCAAACCCCGCTGTGAGTAATGTACATGCTGTTATTTACTTGCCATTCTCTATCTTCCACCGATTATCCGGAGGGACCCCGTTGTCCCCACCGCGACCGCCATGCGACCAGTTCCCCTATGGCCTCGTGTCTCCCGTGGATGCGTATGCTTGGGGGCTTCGAAGGGTGCTAGTGCCGCCCCCTCTCACGTCTGAATTCGTAGGGATGGTGAGCTATGCTCCCACCTATTTCCTCGACCTCATGGATGATGATGTTGAGAGTGACGGCTCCAGCATCGGTGACGTGGCACCTATCCACCATCCGTCCTAGGAGTGCGCTATGGCGGATGCTCCGGGACAGCCACTGGTGATAACAGAGTCCTTGTAGACTCACAACCCTCCAGACCCTCGTGCGGAGACCCCCGCGCTCACATGAGAGCACAGCGAGGAGCTACGACAACAGTGGCTAAACCAGCCACTGACTGTGTCAGCGCGCTCGGCGCACCACACTGCGCCCCATGCACATAAACCGGTGAGCGGTGCCCTGGGTCACGCCCGTTGGGTCTAGCGCAACACCATGGACAGGGGGAATGACCCCCCATAGTTCGCTCAGGCCAATCAGAACATCGCCGCTGCGGCAATGCTTCTGCACGGCCTTCCTGAGCCGAACGACCCCTAGGAACAGACCATCCACCGGAACCTCTAGGCACTAGTGGAGACCGCCGCTGTTCAACAGGCGGAGAGCTCCGCATCGCGACACCGACTCGTGGCCTCTCTCCCCACCAGGGGAGTGGGGACGCACCAGATGAATTGCTCCACCCGCTCACCACTACAGCCGCCAAGCGCGGCATAGGAGGCCCCATCTATGCCTTGTCTTGACTTGGTGACCGCTCCGCACTGACCACTTGTATGCGAGCGGCTCGGGCCAAACCAAGATGCTCACAACAGCAACCGGAGTCCTAGCCCGGATAGCCTAGGACCATGGGCCTTTGTCTGACGCATTCAGAGAGCACCGCTCCCGCAGCACTCTAATGGAGGCCGAGGCAAAGGCAAGGCCAAGCTCTAGGATTAGGATGAGGACCCCTCCACGCAGAGGGGAAAAAGAACATAAAAGATCGCCGTCAACCGGCCAACTCCGCGTTGGTTGCCATGGCTGATCACACGGGCAAGCAGCCCTAGTAGGACCTTCTGGGCCACTTCAACGAGCTCATGAAGAGCCCATGCACCAACCACGCCCACCCCGTCAAACACCTTTAGAAGGACTGCGAGCTCCTCAAGTGCCTTCTGTCATAGGCCAGTGGGCCGAAGGAAGAAAAAGGCGAAGAAGCAGCGGCCAAGAAAGGGGGCGTAGCAGGCAAGGATCCAAACGATTGAAGGTTGAGGTGATCCGATCGGACACCTACCGACTGAAGGATGACAACGACGACATTCTCACCAATGCTTGGAACAGCTATGTCGTTTCTTCCCCTAAAATTCAGTCTTACCATTGTTTACTTAACGTTTGCT
The DNA here is from genome assembly GCF_019320115.1 of Miscanthus floridulus. NCBI lineage: Eukaryota > Viridiplantae > Streptophyta > Magnoliopsida > Poales > Poaceae > Miscanthus > Miscanthus floridulus. The sequence goes on from NC_089596.1 coordinate 17,283,095, forward strand.
CCTATAAAAGTGCCCTGACCTGAACACTTTTGGCCTGGGTCGCTCGGGGGCTCCATGGGGGTGCACTACTACCTCTCTTTTTATTTACTATCATATGGTAAAACTTCTTCCTACCCAAACAAAAGGGTAGTTCATTCCTTTAAATTACCTTACGTAGCTTTGCTTTAAAATATTCTGACCGATCGCACCCCGCATCTACTTACGGTTATGAGCAGTTGAGCCTCGCGGACCACGCCTGGGCTCCTAAAGTTGCAGCCTATGGGACAAACAGGCAAGTATGAAAAAGAAAGAATAAAAAACAAAATTATGCTAAGGTGAAACTAAGGAGCGAATGGGACAAGCTTCCCTGAACGGAGTGACTCCATCACAAAAAATGAAACCGATTGTAGTCATTGAGTACACAAGAATGTTTGCACGGGGGCTCCCCCATGAACTTAACCTTTTACATCTGCTAAACTACTTATACTTTACAAGCTATTGGGGCTGCCCAGTGGCATCTGCTGTCGGTGCGACCGACGAAGGCACGGACTGCTCACTCCCTGGCTGGACGACATTCAGCTCGGTTGAAGGCGGGGTGATGTCCACTTCCAACCTAGGCTCCACGCCATCCATAGGCTAGGCGATGTCCCCCTGACGCACGCTTCCGGCCATGTCCTCATGGCGGGCATCCATCACCCACTATGATGAGACTTGCTCTGCCACCAACCTTGCATGCGGCAGCAAGCTCTCCCCGAGTGATTGGATGTCCTCTGTGCTCAAGCCATTGGCATACCCGCTGCAGATAGTGGCGAAGTCTAGGTCTAGGTGGTATGTCGCCATTGAAGTCAACACCCCCGACGCTCTGTAGAATATCCCATGTGTGATGAGGGCCCAGACCTCATCCGGAACCTCCACCAGCTAGATGGCGGGTGCGCTAGTACTTGGCGCTAACCCGAAGACCTCCGAGACGATGAGCTAGGCAACATTACGGATCTGGTCAAGTTCCCACATGAGAGCACGTTGCTCCTTAAGGGACTTGGCCAGCGCCTCCGCATTCCAGCCAAACATCGCCTTGGCGGTCTCCAAGTCCCGCTCCAACAACTCCACCTATAACAGAACCGACCAATTATACGAAATTAAGTAAGAAAATCATCCGCCAGAGCAGACGATTTAGCAAACTTAAGCCCGTATAACCCGGTAGTCTGTGAAATCATGAAGGATTTCAAACCAACTTCCATTCCAGCCAAGATCATAATAAGTTTAGCGGTCACCATCACAAATTACATAAAAGTTTGCAATCTCAGATACATCAGAGTTTCAACATAGTTATTACAAAACCAGTTTGAATAAAAGTAGCGGAAGTCATTTGTTCAAACCCCACACACACACGCGGAGTTCAAATATAGTGCCAGTGAATGATCATCTCCAACAAAAGCATCAGACGAGACGTAAGGAATGACCATACCCATGGTCCTAAGCATCACCCATCGTAGGATAAAGGCAGTTGATACAGTAGTCGTAATACATCTGCCCATCTACAACAAGTGGGAATAAAACCCTGAGTACAAGAAAGTACTCAGCTAGACTTACCCGACATAACCAAAAATAAATGACACCAAGGATTATGAAGGGCTTTATAGTAGGGTAGCTGACTCATTTACAAAAAGAAGCATTTTTAGCATTTCAAGAACCTTTCTAAAAGCATGATTGCCAAGTTAATTAGTATTAACCTGTCGACTAGGTTTGCACCTATACTAGAGTAACCATGTGATTAAGCAGATAATGATAACCCATGATCATTAAACAACTTCTATACTATCATATTCATTATAACTGTCCAAGCGTTCCATAAACATTTACTATGATGAAGTCACTCAAGTCAAGTGCTCACTATCCAGGAGCGATGGCGATTCGAATTGATTCCTAACCAGCTGGTGATTTATTCCTTACACAAACCTCACTCACCCGCTAAAGTGAGATATTGATCACCGAGTCAACTTTCCAGGTATCTCGAGTTTGCTAGGAACCACATGTACCCGGGGGCCGACCGACTACACTTTGGTCTTATCATCCCGCCCATGTGTCCTACCACACCTGCTCCGGCACAGTGCGTTGCGGGTAATCTACTCGGCCCAAAAAATCTCCCAGCTTCACGGTCGGAAGGTACTTTATCTGGCCAGCTAAATGTAAGGCATGTGTTCAACATGACTCGAGGCCCAACAATGGTCGGTCCTTAATCGACACAGACGGAAACACTACAGTCCAAAACTCTACAAGTCTCCGTCCGGTCTCAACTTCATTTAACACTTAGTTATACCATGACTTCACAGTCATCCAAGCAGATCCAGGTAACCACCTATAGCTCGCAGGTGACAGGAAATCACCCGACTTCTACCGGTCTAAGCCAGCTAAGCATTGACTCGACTGCGGGTACCAGGGTAACAAGGATATAGTATAACAAAGGTAAACAAGGTATAATGCAGCAACAATTGCAAACAACTCCTGAACGTAATGCATCAATTAAAGTAAAGCATTTAATTAATAATTGCAAACCGGGAGAAAATGCTCCGGGGCTTGCCTCTCTCGAAGGAGCTCGGACGGTGATCGGGGCACTCCGGAAGTTCCTCAACGTCCTCCTCGTCGGCTTCTGGCACTTCCTGCGGCTACACCTCGAACTACTCCTCGGGCTCCTCGAGTATGATGACGGGGTTCTCGGTTTGCGATCCTGTATGATATAATGTGCGTAAGTGCTTATGCAATCGGTGCATCGGATGAGATGAATACAGTGAATATGTTTGAATGCAAGGTAGTCAACATCATCCAAGAAAATATACTACAAGCACATGTCATCTACTGCATTCTCTTCTACTACTAATATGTTTAAGTCAACACACCTTATCAAATGCTTCAAAGATACACCAAAGCTATTATTATTAACTAATCTTGTATTAAAGAGGATTATTTTATTTCCTTTTTAAACTAGGGCTACAACAGCAACCTATATTTCTGGTGCTTATAAAAATCTAAGAAAATTACAGTAGTATAGTACTACTCTAAGTAGACTACCATAAAATTTCCATGGCATTTGGATCAGTAAAATAGTCTACACAAAAATGATAAGGCATAAGTGCTCAAAAAGGCATAAATAGGAAACCTTAGTTAAAAGTGTCAAACAACAGATTTCTCATTTTTCCTAGTATCACCCTAGCATAAGAATAGCACTCACCAATTTTTATCTTTACTGGATCTATAGAAAAATTATGAAAATTCACATAAGTATTAATCAATGATAAAAGGAAAATTTATAACTCACAAACTACACATGCACTAGCTCTGAAATTTTAACCAGAGTTTCTACTAAGCAAGACTAGCATACCCACAAAATTTCATAATTTTTGGACCACAGAAACTCAAGATAAAATTTCAATAAGTTTGCATGCATCTAAAAACACATTTCAAAGTCCTATTTAATTCATCCAAAATTTCTAAAGCCTATGCTCATATAATATTTTTATTAAATACTAGACATTACCAGGAACTCAACAAAATTTGAACCATAACATTTGGATCTACCAAACTTGATTTACAAAATTTTTAATTGTGCACACAAATCTGTGAAAAAAAACCAAATAAATAAAACAAAGAGAAAACCTAATCAGCTACTGGGCCAGCCCGATCGGATTAGGCGGCCCACGACTGTGTGCGCACACAGCCCAGAACGGTGCAGCCCAGCTTCGGCTCCCTCGCAGCAGCGGCGGCTGACAAAAGGGGCCGCGCGTCAGCGAGAGAAAACAGGGGACGGAGGGGGACGACGGCGCGGCAGCTGCGGAATTCGCCGACGGCGAGTTCTCCGGTGAACCCGATGGCACCGGCGTGCTCACCTTGGCCTCCCGCATCCATAGCGCTCCTAAAACTAGACTCTTGTGGACTCCAGGGATGCCGGCCATGGCCCACGGTGGCTCGGCCATGGTGCACGGTGGTGCTCCGGCGAACCCCGACGGTTGGTGGCCATACAAGGCACGCGTAAGCTCTTGGTAACCTAGGCGGACCTTCCTATGCTACAGCTAGCGGCTATGGTGAAGTGGTCAGGCGAGACCGCGTGAGATCACCGGCGGTGACCATGGCGGCCATGCTGCGGTGGTGCATGGTTCGGCAATGCCGCTCACCTATGGCTTGGCTGGCTCCGTGAGGGCGCTGACGAGGTCCGTGAGGCGATGGTGGAGCTACGGGTTGGATGGTAGTGGCTGTGGTGCCGCGGCGAGCTCGAGCGAGCTCGGCGGAGCTGATGGCGTCGGTGGTGCGCTGCGGCTGTGAATGGGGAAGGCACGGAGGGGTGAATGAGGGCAGAGCGCGTGCGGAGGGCAGCAGGGCGCGCTCCTCTTCAAGCTAGCCAGCGCGCTGCGTGGTCAGGGCGAGCCGAGCGTGTGGTGGACACATGGCAGCCACCATCTGACCTCGGTCGGCCATGAACTGTCTGAAGTCGTAACACTGTAGCTCGATTCAGAGAAAAAGGAACTGACTGACAGCGCCAAATGATGGTGCTCTATCTCCTAATCCGTTGATCATTAGCGAAAGAATTCAAAACAAAAGTTGTACACCTACATGCCAGCTACAAAACTCATTTAGAGATCAATGTCTAATTCACAAAGGATAGAGAGTAAAATCATACCAAAGTCATGTTCAAGAAACTGAAAAATGGAGTTTATACTTAGAAATTTCTAAGTGTTGAACCCAACCAAATTTCTGACTTGTGGGACCATTTAGAGCATGTTGTGCACATTTTCATGACTTAGTCACAAAATAACTTTTGTTCCTTATATAATTTGCTACAACTTTATTTTAGGTTGCTCAGACATGTAAACATTCTAAGTGGTACTTTTTAAACAGTCAAACCAAAGAGTCCTAGGGTCAAAACAAGTCAACCCATGACTTGGAAACTTAATTAGGCAAAATGATCAACATGAACATTGTTCCTAATGACTTCCTAAGCATAGCTAAGATGTTTAACAATATATTTAGCCATACCACACATTGGTCATACAATAATCAAGCACTGAATGTACTAAAACGATGAAAAACAATTGAAATGATACTTTTGTTTCATAATCATGTTTCACATGTTTCAAGTGATATATGCTCATGAAATGGATGAATGATGCTCATGATCATGAAATGCAAGTGCAATTAGGCAAGACTAACACCAGGGGTGTTACCGCCTTCCCCCCTTATAAAAATCTCGTCCCGAGATTTGGGTTACGAACCATTTGTTATAAAAATCTTCATAAGCTTTTTATAGATACTCTCCTGTTTCCCAAGTTGCATCTCCCTCATTATGATGATCCCACTGAATCTTGTATGTTTTCACTACACTATTATGAGTAGCACGTTCCTTAGTGTCTAACACCCAGACTGGTTGCTCACGATACACCAAATCTGATTTGAGTTGGATACCTCGAGGTTCTATTCTTTCCTCTGGAACACGCAAACATTTCTTGAGATGTGATACATGGAAAACTGGGAAAACGGTACTCATTGTCTTAGGTAACTCTAACTTGTAGGCTATCGGACCTCTTCGTTCCAAGATCTTGTATGGTCCTACAAATCTCGCAACAAGCTTTCTTCGGACTCCAACCTTTTCTTCTTCATTGGCGTGACTTTCAGATAAACATAGTCACCAACTTCAAACATAAGGGGTCTCCTTCTGTCTGCATAGTTTTTCTAACGTGATTGGGCCGCTTTCATATTCTGCTGAATAATATGAACTTTCTTCTCAGCTTCTTCTACTAAGTCAATGCCATAATACCTTCTATCTCCAGGCTCGACCCAATTCAATGGTGTTCTACATTTTCTGCCATATAAAGCTTTGAAGGGAGCCATCTTGATGCTTTCTTGATAACTATTATTATAAGAAAACTCAGCTAACGATAACCATGACTCCCATGATCCCTTAGAAGACAATACATAGGCTCTTAACATATCCTCCAAAACAGCATTTACTCGTTCAGTCTGACCATCTGTCTAAGGATGATAAGCGGTACTGCGAATCAAACTAGTTCCTAAGCCTTTGTGTAAATGTTCCCAAAAGTGAGCCGTGAACTGTGAGCCTCTATCAGATACTATGGTCTTTGGTATACCATGCAACCTCACAATTTCTGCGATATACTTCTCGTCATATTGAGGTGGTCGATAAGTTGTCTTGACAGGTAGGAAATGAGCGGTCTTAGTAAGACGATCCATAATTACCCAAATCGAATCATGTCCTTTTTGAGTAGTGGGCAAACCCGTGATAAAATCCATACTTATATCATCCCACTTCCAACTAGGGACGGACAAGGGTTGCAACATACCGGCAGGTTTTATGTGAATGGCTTTCACTCGACAACATGTGTCACATCTGACAACATATGCTGTAATTTCTTTCTTCATTTTGGTCCACCAATAATGAGATCTTAGTTCTTGATACATCTTACTACTTTCGGGATGGATAGATAGCTTAGAAAGGTGAGCTTCATCCATGAGTTTATTCCTAAGCTCTTGATCCTTGGGAACCACAAGACGGTCATCAAACCACAACATGCCCTGTTCATGCACTTTAAAGTGTTGAGACGACTTTTCTTTTATTTTCTCTTTGATGTGGAATATCACCTTGTCGGTTTTCTGGCCTTCTATTATCTTACTCTCCAAAGAGCAACTAATCTGAATATTATGTAATACAGCAGGATGCATTAGATCGAACCCATCTTCAAGTAATGGATGCACATTCAAGTAATGTGACTTTCTGCTCAAAGCATCTGCCACTACATTGGCTTTTTTAGGATGATATTGCACATTCAAGTTGTAATCCTTGATCAATTCCAACCATCTGTGTTGTCTCATGTTTAACTCTGGTTGGGTAAAGATATACTTAAGACTCTTATGATCCGTGAAAATATTGCACACATTACCAAGTAGATAATGTCTCCAAATTTTTAGGGCGTGCACAACTACAGCAAGTTCAAGATCATGTGTTGGATAGTTGACCTCATGCTTTCTCAATTGTCGTGATGCATAAGCAATGACTCTCCTTTCTTGCATAAGAACATAGCCCAATCCAGTCTTTGATGCGTCACAAAACACATCAAATGGTTTCTCGATATCTGGTTGTGCTAGAACTGGAGCAGTGGTCAATAGTTTCCGCAAAGTGTGGAAAGCTACTTCACACTCCTCTGTCCACACAAACTTGTGATCCTTCTATAGGAGACTCGTCATTGGTTTGGCAATCTTTGAAAAGTCTAGTATAAAGCGACGGTAATAACCCGCTAGTCCTAAGAAACTTCTAATCTCAGGAACTATGGTCAGTGCTTTCCAATTCATAACTTCTTGCACCTTACTTGGATCGACTGAAACCCCATTCTCTGATAGAATGTGACCAAGGAAAGGAACTTCCTTCAACTAAAATTCGCATTTGCTAAACTTAGCATATAGTTGATGATCCCTCAGTCTGGTCAAGATAGTTCTCAGATGCTCTTCGTGATCTTTCTTGTTCTCGGAGTACACTAGAATGTCATCGATGAACACTACCATAAACTTATCTAATTCTGGCATGAAAACTATATTCATCAAAAACATAAAGTATACAGGAGCATTTGTCAAGCCAAAAGACATGACAAGATACTCATACAACCCGTATCTGATGGAAAATGCAGTTTTTGGTATATCCTGTGGCCTAATCTTGATCTGATGATAACCGGATCTCAAATCTATTTTTGAGAACACCTTGACCTTGGATAATTGGTCAAACAGAACATCAATATGTGGTAAGGGATATTTATTCTTGATGGTCACAGCATTAAGTGGCCTATAATCTACGCACATTCTCAATGTGCCCTCTTTCTTCTTCTTCACAAATAAGGCGGGACATCCCCATTCAGACTTGCTTGGTCGTATAAACCCCTTTTTTGATAATTCTTCTAATTGCTTCTTCAGCTCAGCTAACTCATCTGGAGGCATCTGATAGGGTCTCCTTGAAATCGGAGCTGTTCCGAGGACTAGCTCAATTCTGAACTCAATCTCCCTATCTGGCGGAAGACCAGGTAGCTCATCCAGAAATACATCCGGGAATTCACACACTACCGGAATCTGATGAATAGGGATGACTGCCATAGCACATGTAACACTTATCAGATCTGTTCTTTGAGGCAATGGTACTTGGAAAGTACCCTCACCTAGGGGATCCTTAAGGGTAAGTACTCAACTTTTAGTATCTATGACTGCTCCCCAATCCTTCATCCAATTCATCCCTATAATGACATCTAAGACTAACCCAAGCATAATTATCAAGTTCACTTGGAACTTCCGGCTACCTAATTCAAGGGTTGCCTCTCGAATCATCCGGTTGGTCAAAACATCAACCCCTGCTGAACTTATACGGTACCCATAACCCAATTCTGTGCATAGTTGTCCATGTTTCTGTGCAAATGCTTGACTCATAAAAGAATGCGATGATCTAGAATCAAATAGAATAACTGTAGGGTTTTTGTTGATAGGAAACTTACCAGCAGTGACAGGCTCTCCCTCTGGAATTTCATCCATTGTCGTACTATGCACTCTAGCATTATAAGTCTGCTGCTTCTTCTTGGGTGGGTACGGACAAAACCTCAAGAAATGGCCGGGTTGATCACAGTTATAGCAGGGTCCTCTCACTGTCCCGATAGACCCCATAGCTCCCTTGGAACTGCCTTATACCGCAGTTGCGGCTGCTTTGTTGGGCTGTACTGCCATCTTGTACGGCTTCTGAGGTCCACGGAAATTCTGACTTCTTGGCTGAGGTGGCCGGAACCTAGCGCTAGGTGCCGATGGGCGATATGGAGGACGACCTCCCATAGGTGCTCTAGCTTGGGACGGACCACCTTCAAAGGCTCTCTTACGTGTCTTGGCTGCGGTGCTGGCGTTGTTATTCTTCTCCCACTTCAGGCAGTCGCTGATGAAGTCGTTGAATCTGACGCGGTTGTTGGTACCAACATGTTTCATCATTTTTGGATTGAGACCCCTCTTAAAACTAGCTATTCTTTTAGCATCTGTGTCAACCATGTCGGGAGCATAGCGACACAAGTTGCTGAAGGAATGCAGGTATTGCATCACGGTCTTGGTGCCCTGGTTCAATGCTAGAAACTCTCCCAACTTCATCTTGGTCAGCCCGGGTGGAATATAGACTCCACGGAAGGCCTCAGCAAACTCTCTCCAAGTAATCTGAGCATTTGGAGGGAAGGTGGTGCGATGGTGCTTCCACCACATTCCCGCTAGTCCTTGCAACTGAAGTGCAGCATACTATGTTTTCAGAACCTCAGTCATCCTCAACACACGGAATTTATCTTCCATCGTGTTGATCCATTCCTCAGCATCGAGTGGCTCTGTTACCTCCTTGAATACTGGCGGCCTGGTGTCCAAGAAATCTTTGAAGCTGCTATATTGGTTCACTCCCATGCCACCACCTTGATTGTTACCACGTTGAATGTTGTTGGTGATGGTACGCAGAAAATCCTCCATGTTCTTCTGGGATTGTTCCACGTTACGCTGACTCCCGAGCATCTGTGTGAGGAACATCTCGAGGGTAAACGGGGGAGGAGGTGGCAAATGCGGATCATGGGGAGGTTCATTGTTGTTGCCGCGGTTTCCACCACCACCACCAGTTCCCGCACCGTTAGCACCGGTCTCAGCGGCCTCATACGTGGTTCGGCGAGTGTTTGTCATCTGTATATTTTAGCAACAAGTAATGATTGAGTGAAGCTGTAATAATTGCGAGTGAAGAAAAAATTATGTCGTACTGAATTTACTCGAGAGAATAAATTCATACAATAAAACAGAGGCACAACAATCGTATCCCAATTAAAACAACAACACTTAATCAAATTACTTCAACGGCAAACATCGCGTCCATACAACCAATTTACCAGCATACATACACTAGACTTTTATGCGTTCAGATATCGCATTCGAAAATCAGTTCCAACCACATGCCAAGTCTCATATGTTAGAAGCAACATACAATAGGTTACATGCCAACAAAAGAAAGGTCATCACGACAGGACCTAGATACTAGCGCAAGGCAACTAGCCTACTCCTCGGGGCCATCATCGGGATCGGAGACGTCACCATCACCCCCAGGTGAAACTACAGGCTCGTCCTCGTTGTCGTCATCAATGTCCATGCCAGCGGCGTCTGGTGGAGCATATGGGCCAACCCCATTGTAGAGCGCGTGAAACTCCTCGTGCAGGTTGCCGTTGTATTCCTCTAGCTCATCGACCCTCTGTAGCAGAAGGTCCCTCTCGTCCCAGGCTTCATTCCTTTCCTGAACCAACTGTCCAATCATGCGGTCTGCATTGTTGTTGGCTTGAGTCAACGTATGCACCCGCTACACAGCTCTATCACCTCTCTCAACCGCCTAATCTCGCTGTAAGTTCATATCAGCCAACTGCTCCTGCAAGCTAGCTATAGCACATGCCTGTCTCTTCTTTTGCTTTTTCCCTTTTAGCTTATCCTCACTATGCAAGCCAGTCAAAGTCCAGTAGGTACTCTCGAGACCCTCATACGCTCTGATGGTGGTGAACATAGCACTCATTGCCTAGTTGTCGCTAGCCTATCCTTCAGCTAGACCTCTGACCAATGCACTTCCCTGAGGCTGAACCCAAATGGCATCACGAGGATCATCCCTAGGAAAAGTACTAGCAAGAGCTGCTGCAAGCTCACTGGGAAATCTGCTCATAATGTCCCTGATGACACAGAAGGCTGCTCCCTCTGCACCCTCAGCTAGAGTGCGACCCTCAAACTCCAAATGCCAACCATCCCAATCTGGAGCATCACCGAGAGCAGGAATCGTGATCTCCACCACTGCGAGTCTATCCTCTGCTAACTGGCTCTCATTCCAAGAGTACACCGGCTCTTGACCCTCTGGGTACCCCACATCATGGAGCACTCTCCAAAGCAAGGTCGGCATGCCAAACTCACTCAAGAAGGTGTCCGTGGTGTGGTGCTCCCTCTGGGCCAATAGACGTTGAGGTGCTCTTCCTCCGGTGGACTTACGGGCGGTCTGCTTTGTGCGGGCCATCTGTAGCAAAAGTTCTTTTATTACTTCAGGGAAACATATTTTAGGTGATACAACTTTTATCAAAATGAGATAATCAATTTATAAGGGGAGGAATGCATGACATGAATGAAATGCACAAGTAACATGATGTATGTACATGCCGTACGTTCTCACAAACTTAGGAATAATAATTTCTAACGACGAATTCAGTGGCATACAAACGATCTCTCAAATATATAGCTAATACGTTCTACACGATAGCGTTGTTATGTACCTGCAGAAGATCCATTTCAGCCCAATTCCCAATGAATGCATAAAAGCAGTAAAGTTTTATCTACACGCTCTACATGAATCCCCAGATACGTGTACAACGGTAGTAACTACCCGAACTATCATCCTATTGACGGCATCGCCTCAACAGACGGAAGACCCATACATGAGATACCTTTGTAAAACATGCATAGAACATGAAATTACTCCAGCATCATATAAGCATTCACCCTAGATCGGCGGTGTATCCGATCATGCTCTCACAACTCACACTTACCGAGGCGTAGAGGCAAATGATCCATACATTACCACTCAACAAGTGGCACTCATACAATAGCACGCCATATGAGCGATGAAAGAGAAATATGATGCAAGAACCCCAGTCAGTACTTAATTAAGCCACCTAAAGTCCTTAACTGGGCATAAAGGATATGATCACTGGCACACTTTATATTTTGAAAATCACATTTTCCAAATGCCTTTTTGTTTTAAATACACTTATGAACAGTAACACGCTAAACCATGCTCTGATGCCAGCTGTAACAGAACCGACCAATTATACGAAATTAAGTAAGAAAATCATCCGCCAGAGCAGACGATTTAGCAAACTTAAGCCCGTATAACCCGGTAGTCCGTGAAATCACGAAGGATTTCAAACCAACTTCCATTCCAGCTAAGATCGTAATAAGTTTAGCGGTCACCATCACAAATTACATAAAAGTTCACAATCTCAGATACATCAGAGTTTCAACATAGTTATTACAAAACCAGTTTGAATAAAAGTAGCGGAAGTCATTTGTTTAAACCCCACACACACACGCGGAGTTCAAATATAGTGCCAGCGAATGATCATCTCCAACAAAAGCATTAGACGAGACGTAAGGAATGACCATGCCCATGGTCCTAAGCATCACCCATCGTAGGATAAAGGCAGTTGATACAGTAGCCGTAATACATCTGCCCATCTGCAACAAGTGGGAATAAAACCCTGAGTACGAGAAAGTACTCAGCTAGACTTACCCGACATAACCAAAAATAAATGACACCAAGGATTATGAAGGGCTTTATAGTAGGGTAGCTGACTCATTTACAAAAAGAAGCATTTTTAGCATTTCAAGAACCTTTCTAAAAGCATGATTGCCAAGTTAATTAGTATTAACCTGTCGACTAGGTTTGCACCTATACTAGAGTAACCATGTGATTAAGCAGATAATGATAACCCATGATCATTAAACAACTTCCATACTGTCATATTCATTATAACTGTCCAAGCGTTCCATAAACATTTACTACGATGAAGTCACTCAAGTCAAGTGCTCACTATCCAGGAGCGATGGCGATTCGAATCGATTCCTAACCAGCTGGTGATTTATTCCTTACACAAACCTCACTCACCCGCTAAAGTGAGATATTGATCACCGAGTCAACTTTCCAGGTATCTCGAGTTTGCTAGGAACCACATGTACCCGGGGGCCGACCGACTACACTTTGGTCTTATCATCCCGCCCCCGTGTCCTACCACACCTGCTCCGGCACAGTGCGTTGCGGGCAATCTACTCGGCCCGAAAAATCTCCCAGCTTCATGGTCGGAAGGTACTTTATCTGGCCAGCTAAATGTAAGGCATGCGTTCAACATGACTCGAGGCCCAACAATGGTCGGTCCTTAATCGACACAGACGGAAACACTACAGTCCAAAACTCTACAAGTCTCTGTCCGGTCTCAACTTCATTTAACACTTAGTTATACCATGACTTCACAGTCATCCAAGCAAATCCAGGTAACCACCTATAGCTCGTAGGTGACAGGAAATCACCCGACTTCTACCGGTCTAAGCCAGCTAAGCATTGACTCGACTGCGGGTACCAGGGTAACAAGGATATAGTATAACAAAGGTAAACAAGGTATAATGCAGCAACAATTGCAAACAACTCCTGAACGTAATGCATCAATTAAAGTAAAGCATTTAATTAATAATTGCAAACCGGGAGAAAATGCTCCGGGGCTTGCCTCTCTCGAAGGAGCTCGGACGGTGATCGGGGCACTCCGGAAGTTCCTCAACGTCCTCCTCGTCGGCTTCTGGCACTTCCTGCGGCTGCACCTCGAACTACTCCTCGGGCTCCTCAGGTATGATGACAGGGTTCTCGGTTTGCGATCCTGTATGATGTAATGTGCGTAAGTGCTTATGCAATCGGTGCATCGGATGAGATGAATACAGTGAATATGTTTGAATGCAAGGTAGTCAACATCATCCAAGAAAATATACTACAAGCACATGTCATCTACTGCATTCTCTTCTACTACTAATATGTTTAAGTCAACACACCTTATCAAATGCTTCAAAGATACACCAAAGCTATTATTATTAACTAATCTTGTATTAAAGAGGATTATTTTATTTCCTTTTTAAACTAGGGCTACAACAGCAACCTATATTTCTGGTGCTTATAAAAATCTAAGAAAATTACAGTAGTATAGTACTACTCTAAGTAGACTACCATAAAATTTTCATGGCATTTGGATCAGTAAAATAGTCTACACAAAAATGATAAGGCATAAGTGCTCAAAAAGGCATAAATAGGAAACCTTAGTTAAAAGTGTCAAGCAATAGATTTCTCATTTTTCCTAGCATCACCCTAGCATAAGAATAGCACTCACCAATTTTTATCTTTACTGGATCTATAGAAAAATTATGAAAATTCACACAAGTATTAATCAATGATAAAAGGAAAATTTATAACTCACAAACTACACATGCACTAGCTTTGAAATTTTAACCAGAGTTTCTACTAAGCAAGACTAGCATACCCACAAAATTTCATAATTTTTGGACCACAGAAACTCAAGATAAAATTTCAATAAGTTTGCATGCATCTAAAAACACATTTCAAAGTCCTATTTAATTCATCCAAAATTTCTAAAGCCTGTGCTCATATAATATTTTTATTAAATACTAGACATTACCAGGAACTCAACAAAATTTGAACCATAACATTTGGATCTACCAAACTTGATTTACAAAATTTTGAATCGTGCACACAAATCTGTGAAAAAAAACCAAATAAATAAAACAAAGAGAAAACCTAATCAGCTACTGGGCCAGCCCGATCGGATTAGGCGGCCCACGACTGTGCGCGCACACAGCCCAGAACGGCGCAGCCCAGCTCCAGCTCCCTCGCAGCAGTGGTGGCTGACAAAAGGGGCCCGCGCGTCAGCGAGAGAAAATAGGGGACGGAGGGGGACGACGGCGCGGTAGCTGCGGAATTCGCCGACAGCGAGTTCTCCGGTGAACCCGACAGCACCGGCGTGCTCACCTCGGCCTCCTGCATCCATAGTGCTCCTAAAACTAGACTCTAGTGGACTCTAGGGATGCTGGCCATGGCCCACGGTGGCTCGGCCATGGTGCACGGTGGTGCTCCAGCGAACCCCGACGGTTGGTGGCCATACAAGGCGCGCGTAAGCTCTTGGTAACCTAGGCGGACCTTCCTATGCTATAGCTAGCGGCTACGGTGAAGCGGTCAGGCGGGACCGTGTGAGATCACCGGTGGCGACCATGGCGGCCTTGCCGCGGTGGTGCATGGTTCGGTAATGCCGCTCACCTACGGCTTGGCTGGCTCTGTGAGGGCGCTGACGAGGTCCGTGAGGCGATGGTGGAGCTACAGGTTGGATGGTAGTGGCTGTGGTGCCGCGGCGAGCTCGAGCGAGCTCGGCGGAGCTGATGGCGTCGGTGGTGCGCTGCGGCTGTGAATGGGGAAGGCACGGAGGGGTGAATGAGGGCAGAGCGCGTGCGGAGGGCAGCAGGGCGCGCTCCTCTTCAAGCTAGCCAGTGCGCTGCGTGGTCAGGGCGAGCCGAGCGCGTGGCAGACACACGGTGGCCACCATCTGACCTCGGTCGGCCATGAACTGTCTGAAGTCGTAACACTGTAGCTCGATTCAGAGAAAAAGGAACTGACTGACAGCGCCAAATGATGGTGCTCTATCTCCTAATCCGTTGATCGTTAGCGAAAGAATTCAAAACAAAAGTTGTACACCTACATGCCAGCTACAAAACTCATTTAGAGATCAATGTCTAATTCACAAAGGACAGAGAGTAAAATCATACCAAAGTCGTGTTCAAGAAACTGAAAAATGGAGTTTATACTTAGAAATTTCTAAGTGTTGAACCCAACCAAATTTCTGACTTGTGGGACCATTTAGAGCATGTTGTGCACATTTTCATGACTTGGTCACAAAATAACTTTTGTTCCTTATATAATTTGCTACAACTTTGTTTTAGGTTGCTCAGACATGCAAACATTCTAAGTGGTACTTTTTGAACAATCAAACCAAAGAGTCCTAGGGTCAAAACAAGTCAACCCATGACTTGGAAACTTAATTAGGCAAAATGATCAACATGAACATTGTTCCTAATGACTTCCTAAGCATAGCTAAGATGTTTAACAATATATTTAGCCATACCACACATTGGTCATACAATAATCAAGCACTGAATGTACTAAAATGATGAAAAACAATTGAAATGATACTTTTGTTTCATAATCATGTTTCACATGTTTCAAGTGATATATGCTCATGAAATGGATGAATGATGCTCATGATCATGAAATGCAAGTGCAATTAGGCAAGACTAACACCAGGGGTGTTACAGCACCTTTTCGCCCAACTCTAGAAGAAGGGCGACAAGCTCAGAAACAAGCTAAAGGAAGAAACCAATATGACAAAAAATAGAAAAGGTACATACCGAGGTGAAAGTTCTCGAGGGCAGAGAGTCCCTCTGCCTACCGGGCCACCTGCTTGCGCAGCCGGGTGTTCGCCTCCTCCGTCCCCATCACCTAGGCCCAAAGCGCGAGCACTTCCTGGTCTACCTCCGACTAGGCCTTTCACTCCAACTCTAGGGCATTCTGCTCTGACTCTAGGGCATTCCACTCTAACTCAAGGGTCTCCAGGAATTTTTGGAGCACCACCTCGGTGTTAGCCAGGGATTTTCATAGCTCCGCCTCAGTCTCCACCTGGTGGGCCTTCGCCGCCTCAAGCCCCTGCTCGGCGGCGGTCGCCCGCTCCACCGCACGCTGCTCCTCTGCCCGCACCACGGTCACCTCTACCGCCCGGTCCTGGGACTCATGGCAGGGGAACTCCAGTTGATGCTCAAGCTCGGCAATCCAGGCATGCTCCATCTGGAGGAAACGGGACTTGCAGGACGACATCTCTTATAGGCCATGCGAAAATGAGAAGCAAGCATGCTGAGGCAACCAACAAGAGACCAAGAGGTCAAGGACAAACACAGGAAACTCACCTCCACGATGAGCTATAGGTTGACCTTGACCAACTACTGGATGGACTTAACCCACTCCTAGTCATCCTCAAGCTTCACCGATAGCTTGGCGAGATCAAACTCCATGGTGAGTCCTCTGCCCCCAAGGATGTCCTAGAGCTGACACTCCTGGGAATCCCAAAGGACGAATTGAACCTTTGATGGGTCCTCAGGGTAGGGCCACTCCAGGTCACCCTCCTCTAGCCTGCCGGAGGGCCCAATCTTTGACCGAACCACCACTAGCTCCCACGACGGCGTCGGCAGCTCCACCACATCATCCGCTTCATCATCAAAGGGATCTCCACCACCTCGGCTTCATGGGCCACGTTCCAACTCCATCCTAGCTACGTCTCCCTCTAGCGCCTTTAGCTCTGACCGTGAGGGTGAGCCATGTAGCCCTCCGCCCGGTGAGGTAGGGAGCCTAGTCTCCCTCTCCTCTTCCGCCATAGCCGGTGGAGGAGGGGCCGCAAGGGACACCTCTGGCGAAGCCTCCGCCATCACCACTAGGATCATCGCCAGCTCCATCGCCATCGCTGCCGCCGTACTAGCAATCGACCCGGGGAGCACCACCCCTAGAAGGGAAGGACTCACCGCCACAACCCTGTTCCCCTCGCCGCTTGCCGCATCGTGCTATAGGGTGAGCCTCCAAACCTCCTGCATGGGAGTTGGGGCAATGCTCAACCCCATCAATGTCCGGCTACTATCAAAAAGTACAGGTTAGTCATACT
The DNA here is from genome assembly GCF_019320115.1 of Miscanthus floridulus. NCBI lineage: Eukaryota > Viridiplantae > Streptophyta > Magnoliopsida > Poales > Poaceae > Miscanthus > Miscanthus floridulus. The sequence continues at coordinate 17,300,443 of NC_089596.1, forward strand.
CCAAAAAAGGACTCAATGGCAAGATCGAAAAGAAACAAAGAAAAACATACCGGGAGGTAAGCAGTATGACTCTGAAACCAAGTCCCAATGTTAACGGGCCCGTAGGGTGAGGACCGCTCCTAGGCTACGACCCATGCCCCATCACTTCAGCTGAAGGTAGAGTTGTCCCAACTGGCTCCTACCCGGCCTATGGGTCACCATGACCTTTGGCTCAGGACACGCCGACCGAAGTAGTAGGCAGGGCATCGTCCCACTGTGAGTCACGCGCTGGTGCTAGTCCCAGCGATGCGCGGGTGCAAGCCCGCTCCTCTGACCGCCTGGCTTGCTTGGCCTCGCCTGTGGTAGGTGGGGACGAGACTAACGACACCACTGAGGGGTGCGGTGACCATGTTCGCTTCGCCTCCCGTTCACTGGCGGCGTCCACGCTCACCGTACGCTTCCTCAGCACGAGAACCACACGCGCGCCTCTCCGCCTCCTACTTATTGCCAGCAAACATCGCTACAAGATCGTGACGCTTCGCCAAGGTCACAACAACCTCCTGGCTTTCCTCCTCCTTAGAGAAAATCATGCTATCCACCTCTATGGGGACCTCCGACTCAAGCTCTGAGTTGACGTCGCTCTTATTTTACCTGGCCTTCACGCGTCGAGCGATCTCCTTCTCCTTCTCATACTTTCATTGAGCCACCTCGGCTTTCTTCTTCTTCCTGGCATCCGCCACCTCCTTCTAGGTGGCCTGTCGAGACATGCCCTCCGGCCCCTTCGGAAGGTGTGGCCAGGACTTGTAAGCGTAAAGTCCCTACAAAACAGGTGACTCCAAATCAAAAAACCGGAAAGCAAAGGGAAAGAATACAGAGTAAAGAGAGGGAATCATACCAGTTTGGACACCATGAGGCATTGAGAGGTTCGGGCTTCCCATCGACCTTCTCTTTAGACTTTAGCTGCAACACCCGGTCGAGGCGACTCCAGACCCCATCATTCGGTAGCTCCTCCGGCGACGCACGATCGGGGTCCGACGGGCCGCCGTACCTCCACATCGGCCGCACCCTCTCCACCAACGGAGCGACCCAGCGGCGGTAGAGGGTGTGGAACACCCGGACCCCATCAAGGTCATGTTGCATGAGCTTCTAGAGCTCCTCCTCGATGATCTCCACCTTCTTCTTCTCCCGACGGGAAGGGCACCACAACCAACTTTCCTACCTCTCCGGCCTTCCACCGGTGAATGCTAGGAACGGTGCCTCCACCGAGTTCTTGATATAGAACCACTCCCCATGCCACCCCTGGTTGGAGTCGCAGGGGATGTACGTGGGATACGAGCCTCCCATGCTCGGTTTTCTCTGTAGGGCAAAGCCCCCCACTGGAGCGGCCTCGGGCGGATTCCCCACCGGCAAAGTTTGCCCAGAGAACAGCCGTCGGATGAAGTCCATGTGCGACTCCATCCCGAGGAAGGCCTCACAGATGATGACGAAGCTGGCGATATGCAGCACCCCCATCGGATTGAGGTGTTGCAGCTCCAGACCCCACTCATTGAGGAGCCCATGTAGGAACCAGTGTGCGGGGTATCCTAACCCATGCTCGTGGAAGGCAAGGAAGGAAACCACCTCGCCGGGCCAAGGTTGCGGAACATCCTCCCTCATGGGAGCCCTCTAGTGCACCACCTCCTTCGGCGGTAGAAACCCCTTCACGGCAAAGGCCTCTAGCACCGACTCCCTCACAGTGGATGACCTCTAGCCTGACATTTTGCTATGGGTTCACGGACGGATTTGTGAGTTCTCTCCTCTCCCTCGCTCTCCCCCTTTTCTTTTCTCTCCTAGGAACTGTCGTAGCACTCAGACGCTCTTGGCGAGAAGGAAGAAAGAAGAGACGGCAGATGAGGAATAGGCGAAGGAACAGGGCAAAAAACCCTCTCCCTTCTCTTACTTAAAGAAAAGGGCATGGCAGTTGGGGAAGGCACGACGATCAGGGAAATGTGAAATGACAGGGCAAAAAACCCTCTCCCTTCCCTATTTAATGCAGATGGGATACGATGGGACGTGCACTGACCAATGAAACGCGCGCTGCCCGACGGAACGACACCTGATCAAACGAGATGTGGCCTGGGTATGGCCCACCACTACCTCACACCAGGCATAAGAACCAAAGCACCACCACATGTAGGCAACTCTCTACCTCCCCAGGCAGGACTTGAAAAAACCCAAAACAACAGGATCTCCGCTAGGAGAAACCATTGGGCTTCCTAAGTTGATTGAATGGCTCAGGAAAACACCGAGAGATAGGTAAGGAGCAAAGGGACGCCCCATGTAGGCCATGCCGACTCCATCATGAACGATGACCATGGGTCTTGGTCGGACATTTTTGATTGGAGCTCTTCAAACCCAGTCACTCGAGTCAACAAGGTAACACTACCGACCCCCGCTATTTCTTTATAATCATTTTATACATCCATACACGCATTCATTCCATATGCCCGTGCCCCCTCGGATGATTCAAGCCCTGAATCGCTCGGGGGCTCGGGAACTAAAGCATCACACATGCGTCAAAATGCATCACAACGCTCCATGTTGCGTCACGAAGCGGCAAGTTGCCTCATTCAACATGAGCAACGACCAACCGGGGTTCAAAGGCCATCCCACGAAGGGCTCGAGGCCGCCTCATGTCAAATAGAGCTAGGGGAGGAAACATAGATGAGCCCCATGCAGCCCTCACCTAGTCTGCCCCAAAGCAGATAGGGTCATCTCAACCTTCTCGTTCGATCCTAAACCTCTCGCCAAGCCCACAGAATCTCCATCGAGTGGAGGCCAGTAGGCCACTCAGGTCAGTCTTCGGAATGACCTAGGCATCTGCTGGGTTGTAGGTAAAGGAGTAGTGGAATGTCACAAGAGGGCTATGCTGACCCCGTCATGAATGACGGACCTGGATTCCACTCGATTGTACCTGTTAGCGAGCTAATCGAGCACGTCACTCAAGCCCAAGCGATCAAGGCAAGCGACAAAGCTCAGCCCTCTGGTTGTGAGAAACCGAGGACAGGGTAACGCACATAACTCAAACCGACCCCTACCAAAGCCCAATGGGGCTCGAGGGCTCAAGACACCCAAAACACCTAGGTCTATGACCCTGAACTCGCCCCATCCCTCGGCTACGCTTCGACTGCACACCAAACACCTAGGTCCGTGACCCCGAACTCACCCCATCCCTCAGCTATGCTTTGATTGCACACCAAACACCTAGGTCTGCGACCCTAAACTCACCCCATCCCTCAGCTATGCCGTGACTGCACACCAAACGCCTGGGTCTACGACCCCAAACTCGCCCCATCAGGATCCATGACTCCGACTCGCCCGATCCCATGGTGCGCATCGACGCCAGGATCCGTGAGCTCCGTCTCGTCCGATCTCTAAACTAACTGCCTCGATCCCACGGCACGCACCGACGCCAGGATCCATGAGCTCTGCCTCGTCCGATCCCAAAACTAACCGCCTCAGCTATGCAACGACGCCTTGGTTGACGACTCTGTCTCGACTAAAAAACACGCACACATGGCCGCTAACAAAAACCCCTAGACGATTCTGCCTGAATTGCCCGGGGGCTCGGGGGATACACCCGCCGTCAAGACAAAAATCCCCCAGACGATTCTACCCGAATCACCCAAGGGCTCGAGGGCTCCTATTGGGTTCATAAACCTAGGGGCCCTCGCGGACTGGCTTCCCAACAAAGGCTCGACCCAAGCAGACAATGCGCAACTCGTAGCCTGGCCCAAGTACCTAAATGATGGGCCAAAAGGGCGATCCAATCACCTACCGGAAGGTCTGGCCGAGGAGGAACGGTGCCTGTTTCCAACTTTAGCCCACCTCTCCGACCAAAGCACTCACTTCGGTCTCTAGCCCACCTCTGGATGGCCTCTCCGACCGGAAGGCCTGGCCAAAGCACTACTTTTGACTCTAACCCGCGTCTTCAACTGGGGATGCACCAAACCCCTGCACACTGCTCTTCTCCAACTGGCGCATTCAGAGCCGACTAGGACCAACCGACTGGGGACGCCCGCTCGGTAAGGACTAGGAAATAGACGGAGAAAGTAAGGTAGGACGCACAAGTCAAACCGCAATACTTAGGACCGTACTCTGTACACCTATAGAAACCGTACTCTGTGACCTCTCTGGCATGATAGAACCCAAGCAGTGTTGTAGGCGTCAATATTTTCCCCTATAGTATTGTGGACGCCATTAACTCCCATATGGTAAGGCTCCCCCCATATGCCTCTGGGCATCGATAGTGTTGTGGGCGTTGGCATTTACTATACCTGGCAAACATGGTGAATCCCCTTACATGCCTCCGGGTATCAACAGTGTGGCAGGCGTCGACGTCTACCATACCCAAAGAAGACAACACGACCTCCCACGTGCATCTGACATACAACAGTATTGTGGGCGCCTACCATCATCCTGTACCCGTCGGCGTGGGCAACAAGGCTTAGTAGCATACATACTCTCTCCCTCTCACTTGTAAGGCCATCCCCTTCATTTATAAAAGGAGATGCGCTCTCTTCCAACAGACAGATTCATTCAGATCGATCAAGTTCACTAGTCCACAACAACAGAACCTCTAGGTTCAAACCACGAGCACACGCTCAAACACTTAGCATATAGTGGGGCTCCCTGTCACTCTCGGCTCCTCTGACCAGAGTCCGACCGGACCTCTTGTACCCCCATCTTTCTCCTTCTCGTTTGTAACCCCACTGCAAACTTCAAGCACCTAGGCTCAGGAATAAAGTCATCGACCGACTCAAACTGGACGTAGGGCACATTACCTGAACCAGTATAAACCATGTGCCATTGAGTGCTAGGCCACCTCCTGATCACAACGTACGGCAAAACTACAAATATTTACGTGTTGGTCACTTTCTACACCGACAAATGGATTCAACAAGGTCCATATAATTTGTGAAATCAGCATCCACAACCTTCTCTAAGGAAAAACATCTCACATCCTTTCTACTTTTCTTTGGATTGCTAAGAAGGTGAATTTTGAGCAAGCAACTTGTATCTGTATCCATTTTGTGTGTCCAAACAACAAAATAGGAGTTGATAAATAGGAGTAATAACCTAGAGGATCAGATGGCTCTAGAGGAAGTAAGCTAACTAGTACCCACAAATTCAGTGTACAAGCTAACAAAGGTTGTCACTGTTACTTTCCCACCTTTCTCGAAATAATTAATTAACATATTACGATTATTGTAGTTGAACTTAATAAAGAACACTTCAAAGATCACAAGATCCCAAATTAGTATTAAAAAGCATAGGAGTCTAGAATAACTCAACATGTCTACTTTGATCCAGAAATAGGGATGCTAAGATCTATGAATCTAATCCTTTACCTGACTGATTTTATATTTCCTACTTCACTACTTCCAATTAGGACTCAATGCAAAACAAAGGACAAATATTGGTCCCATCATCAGTACTAAAATAGGGAAGAAGAGGATGCCTAACCTTAAGGAGAACAAAACCAATTCAGTTCAATGAACAGAAAGAAGATGGAACTAAGACATGGCAGGTTGAGAACTGTCTCACACTTGAACTAAGAAGCTGAACCAACACAACATGTTCAGTAAAACACAACACGTACGAAATCGATGAAAGGAAGAGTCATAGTACTCACTCTTCGGTGGCAGCGGAGCCTTCTCCACAATGGGCTCCGGCATCGCAAGCCGACGTGGTGGTGATAGCGGCCACCTCCCGCACTGTTGGACGAGTCGGCCGTTGCGCCACTGGGACTGTTGCTTGGGGAGGCCGCCATGCCTAGTCCACTGCGTGGTCTGGGCGGAGCTCTGGTGGGCAAGCTCTCCCCGCCATGGCCTGCACCCTACGCTGCTGGGCGAGGCCGTCCCCCGCGCACCACTCACTACTGAGATGGGGCCAGCGCGGGCCGACGAGCCTGCCCCGCCGCTGCGTTCCCCGTCGGACCCGCACCTCGATCTGCGACCATGGGGCGAGCTTGGCTGACTGTGGGGCACCTCGAGCTAGGGGACCCACCCCGTGAGTTCCTAGGCACCAGCGGTCAGCGCCTCCTTTTCCCCATCCTCATCTCTGGCCTCCATTCTCTCTAGGGTTTGTGTCTCTTGTTTCTAGAAGAGAGGAGCGACGAGAGAAAGGAGATGGGGAGATGGACGCACGCACGAGACCGAGGACCTGCGCGCGACCAAAATAAACATGGGCATTTTGGTACTTCTAATGAAAAGCTGACATGGTCTTCCTAGTCAACTAATGGAGGGATGCCTCAAATGGACGAAAGTGCCATATATGGAAGGAATTTTTAAGTTGATGCTAGATAAGGAAGTTCAAAATTTCCAGTGCTAAATACAGAAGAGTGATTTGTTTCAGTGCTAAATAAAGAATTCTCTCTTGTTTAATTGTGGGGAAAGGCTAGTGCCCAGATGACCGGATGGGGCTAGCATCTCGACACCCACGCCACACGCCTACGCTGCTTCACGTGGGGGTCGCGCCACTCCATATCCCCGCCCGCCCCATGTCCTGCGTCGCTTGGTGTCCCGTGCTAGCTCTGTGTCCCGTGCTGCTCCGTCTCGATCTACGCCTGCACGGTATCCAACTCACGACCCCTCCACACCCACGCGCATACAGGCGAGCCCAACAGGCGGCTGCTGCTGCAGATGGGTCCCACTTCAACATGTGCAACACCAGATCTACTTTTGCAACATATAGATAAAACATTTGTAACATACGCCCAAAAACAGTTGAAATACTTGCGACATACGTCTGAAATCTTTACGAAACACCAGAAAAAACTTGAAAACCACGTGTGTAGCCATTGCAAACATTCAGATGAAACCACTTGCAACATATGTATGAAAACATTTGAAACGCTTGCATATATATGCAACATTCATATTTACTTTTGCAACATCTAGATTAAACACTTGCAACATATGTCTAAAACTAGATGAAACATTTAGAACCTACACTTAAAACATCCGTGTATAGCCATTGAAACATGTACAACATCCCGATCTACTTTTTGCAACATGGATGTGAAACACTTGCAACACACCTATGAAACATATGAAACACTTGAAACATACGCTTGCAATATGCGTTTCTAGCACAATATCACCTTGCTGCTTGGACAAATGGAGGCTCATCATTGCGGAGATCGACACCGGTGCGGAGGTCGGCGGCGGCTCATGGAGCTCGCCGATGCCCTAACGGAGGCACTGCATTGGGAGAGCACCTGCGCGAGGCTACGAGAGCAACTAGGCCTGGAGGTGGAGGTGGCAGAGGACGCTGAATCTAGAGGTGGAGGCTGGTAAGGGCGCCGCCGCCGTTGGTGAAGGGGAGAGGAAGCGCCGGTGAGGGGAGGGGCACCACCGTCGGAGGGAAGCAAGGTGCCCGCCGGTGCGCTATCACCGTGGCCGCCTGTGCGTCGCCGCAGCCGGGAGGGGGCTGGCCGCCTTGCACATCCGCTAAGGGAGAGGGAGAGAGAGAGAGAGCGTGCACGGCTGAGACGGAGAAGAAGAGAGGAAGAGAGATGGATCGAGCGCGCAATTGAGGGAGAGGGATAGAAAGAGAGCTATTATTTCTCAGCATATATATAGTAGGAACCAGTTAGCGGGCCTAGATGGGCCAGGTGGGCTCAGCCACGATTTACAGAGGCAGGCCTCATGAGAGGTCCGTCTCCGTAAATCAATTTTAGGTTTTTGACCGCCTTCATAACTCAATTTTGTGTGACTGTTAATTTTGACCGCCTCGGTAAATGAAAATTCCCGTCTCCGAAAATCCTCAAGCATTTTGCAAGGCGGTTGGATTTTGTGACCTGCCTTGATTAATGTTTGGGCGCCGCCTCGCAAAACCATTTTTGTAGCGGTTTATATTTTTAGTTAAAATTTAAAAAAATTGACCTCGAGAAGAGAGATGCATGCTTATTTTGGGATAGAGATATAGTAAGCAACTATCAAGTCCAAACATGTTTCATATTAATATATGGGTGCTCGAGTCTTACATCTTACATTTTACTAAAAAAACTCACTTTTTTATAGTGCGATGACGATGATGATCGTTTTATTTTGCTATTATATTGTATTTTATTGGCACAAAATGTTGTTTCAATAGCACCCATCTCTCGAGGTGAACTTAAGTTACAATTACTTCCCTAGAAGAGTAGTAGTATGTACTCCCTCATCATATGAAATATAAGGGATCTAGTTTTATCCTAAGTCAAATTATAGTAACTTTGACGTGCTAATGCCAGGCTTCATATCTAACCATCCAATGGCCTCTTCATGTCTGACCACTGACCAGAATCTGTCGGATAGTATCACTGCAGATGGCGACCATGCGTGCGTACTACTAATAACAGCTAGTACATCCTCATTGCCATTTGTCAAATTTGACGTGCTAATGCCAAACTATAGGATGACACATTATGATTTGACAAAAGAAAGTTATTTCATCTGACGCTTCATGGTTTCAAGAACCTAACTGTTCTGTGTCACGTCTTTTTCAAGAACCTAACTGTCTGAATCCAGGTGAACTAGAAAAAAATGTTCGCTCGCGTCAACAAAACGTAGTACATATCTCGTCACCATTTCTTCACTTTTATAAAAAAATGACCATTCCTTTTTTCTTGGGCGAGGTTACTCTGCAGATATTTTTGCCACAAACTAAACACCTAAGTTATAGCTGCCATCGACAGTGTTAAGTGGGGAATCGGCGATTACATGACTTTGATCTTCATTTATAAATGGAGTACAAAAAATAAGTAGAGTAGACAAACTAAGTTCAGTACCATCACAAATCATGTACAAATTACAAAATACATAGGAAGCCTAATCCACATGCCAATGGCACATAGACAGCGGCTTTCAATTGTGGTTGTTTTTGTGATGGTGCTTAGCGATTTTCTTCCCTTGATTCCTTACTTTCCATGAATTGGGAAGAATCTTGGACCAAAAGGTCCATGATATGTTACTTGCGGTCATTGATATCAGATGAGGTCGATCCGGCCACCCTCAACGAGTCCCTTGATGGACTTGTACCGAAGAACATACAAGTCATCGGCAACCAAATCCACAACCTCCTCTCCTCTTCAAGGAAGCAAACATCAACGTCAGCAGAGCTTGAAAGGGTGCCAAGCAAAGAGTTGGATGTGTGTTTGGGCACTCACATGTCATCTAGCTGGAATGCACCAACGTCGCTCTTGGTCTTGCAGAAGACAAAAGTGTCAAGCTGAGGCTCTGGCACTGAATGAGGCATTTGAAAACTGAATCAGATGGATGGTTGCTAGTGGCAGATTACATGAACAAACATGTCTAAAAGCACATTTGCTGCACATCTTTAGCAATATAAAATCCCAAAGCATTCAGTATTTTTTTTAGAGATATAAGAAGCATGTGAATGAATAATGCATAAATATGTCCCTGTGGTTATTATCAATGTAGAAAAGCATGCTTTAAGAGCCTTATTTACTCTTGAACCTTTGCCTAAAAGTGAAGCTAAAGGCTAGTCTAAAAAAAGGAGAAGCTAAGGACTGCTTAGCCATTGCCTTTATTCAGTACTAATCAGTGGCAGACCTTTTACAGATAGGTTGATCTCCTCAAATTTGATAAATCCATCAGAAATGCATTTGTAAGCACATAATGATCTAATACCCAAGCTGGAGGTTAGGAAGATTTTTTTTTTTTTTTTTTTTTTTTTTTTTTTTTTTTTTTTTGCCAAACCTTGAAGATAGGCTGCGATAGCATCACCTCTATGCATCCATGGAAGAGGATAATAAATTAATAATCACACTGCTAGGAGGGCAATAAATCAGCCTGATTGGTGTGGGAACGCCCAAAATTCCAAATTACTAGACAACTATCAAATTCACGGCAAGCTGGTGGGACCGTGGGAGCATGTTCATAATTTGGGGACAGAAGTCTAAGACGCGGTAGGTAACGAGAACCATCACATAAAAACTGCAAGAGGGCATCCTTGTACTAGAGCTGTGATTAAGTTGACAACTAAACTTTTGTTATGTAGGAAGTCGACTTTTGAGCACAACTAACGATCATGGTCCCCAAGGATACATGACAGGCTGCCCACTAGAAATGAATCGGCAAAAGTTTCTACCAACCATACAGGCTTACTCATGACTGAAGCTGCAGACAAGAACAGTACAGAAGTAACAGTAGCAACAAAACAAGGAACGCGGTAATTTGAGAGATCAAGCGAAGAGCATATACCCATGTCATCCTCAGTGCTGGACAACGACTGCCTGGTAACCGAGTCATACCCGTACGGGAGCTTGGACAGCACCGACTGCTCCAGATGCTTCTCCATGATCTCGGCGCAACTTGTGACAGAGCAGAGACGAGAAATTCATCCCGATCAGAACCAGGGACAATTTCACAAATTTAGCATAAACAATTGGGTCAACTGCCCCAGCCGCATGGGGGCAGCCAGAAGGTACTGTACCTCTTGGCGAAGCGGCGTTCCTGCTGCGACAGGCGGCTGAGGAGGTCGTCGGACCTGGAGATATGCATCGTGTACTTCTCGATCTGCAGCAGCCACACCAGCAGCGCGATCAGACTGGTGCAACAGTTCTTTTGGGCCACTAATTTTGGTTCAGTTTAGGCAGGGCAGCGCACGAACGAACATGGGGGGTGGGTTGTGAAGTAACCACTAACCTTCTGCAGGCGGAGGCGGAGGTAGGAGCGGAGGAGGAAGAGAGTGCGGTCGAGGTCCATCTGGTAGAGCGAGACCACCAGGTCGTCGACGCCGCTGTCAGCGAAGTCGTCGAGCGTCTCCTCCTGGAAACGACACGACACCGGGAGAGGGAACCCCGGTCAGATCCAGAGCCGCAGGAGGGGGGGTGGAGTGGGGGAACGCGATCGAGAAGAAAGACGGAGAGGGAGAAGCGTACGAGGAGCTGGATCTGCTCGCGGACGCGGGACACGAGCGGCGAGTCGAAGCGGAGGATCTCCGGCGCGGCCTTCTCGTTGCGCCACGCCCGCTTGAGCAGCTCCACGTCCGTGACCGCCGCCGCCGCCGAGTCGTCGTCGTCCCAGGAGGACATCCTCGTGTTCCCCTCGTCTCCCTCTCTCGCTGGTAGATCGGATAGCGATGCGGATGCCGACTACACGGCGGGCGGCGGCGCTGTCAATTCTGAATTCTCTGCAGGCGCGGCGGGCGCCGCTTCTGGCGGGAATTTGGGGCGCGCGCGTGGGGAAACCGCGGGAAACTCGCCTTCTCTCTTTTTATTTTTCAGCAAAACCAAAATGGGGCTTAGATTAGTTTGCTACTGGGCCTTTTTTTGGGCCTACTAGGCTGCTTGTGCAGCCGAACCCGGGCCTGTCTTCTCGACCTTTCGTTCCCCACGGTACAGTAGAACAGGGCGACCGACAGACGATTCTGTTTCCGGCGTCGATTTCGCTGGTCCCTTCGCCTCCGGTGGCCGCTTCGATGCCGGAGGAGGAGGGGGGCCGCGGAATCGACGGCCGTTGTACATACCCTCTTCTATTAGCGTTTGTTTAGTTAGGTTAGGGTTTGTGTTCTCCGCATCGAGGGTGTTGTTGATGCGGATCCCAGCTCCGTACCTGTCATACGCGGAGATGGCGTCGGTTTTAGCTTGGTCGCCATTGGTGGTGACCTCCGATGTCGTTGCTGCTGCGGATTCAAGGTACCTTTTGCTTACCCTATGCCCGGTTGGGATGGGGCGGGCCTGTTCTTCTCCCCTAGTTAGGGTTTGTTTACCAACTCGTTGAGAAATCGGGTTGGTGTCTAGTTCCCACCTTCTTTGGTGGTTTTGTTCCTCTTCGGGTTGTGTCGTTCTCCGGTGAGTCGAGGCTGCTGGTGGCCTTTGAGGCGCCAGATCCCTTGTCTCCCGGCGATGTGATGACCGGTTGCCCATCTTCTTCAGCCAAGGCGTTTAGCGAGTATACAACATGTCGGTGTTTTCGGCGTGCGGCTCTTGGTGGCATCAAAAAAAAATTGTGAAGTTCCATCGAGGTCGGCCTCAAGCTGCACTTGGCTCTTGCAAGGACCGAGCTGTAATTTTTGTTTTCTTCATGTGTGGAATGTAAACTTTAAGAAGTCTATGTAATATATATCCCCGGTTTCTAAAAAAAAAACTGAACCCGGGCCTCGTCGTCGTCGCGCGTCTTGAAGGTGGGGCCCGCAGGTCACTGTAACAATCCAGTCCTTGTGGCTCTCACCTTTGTTTGGGATCTCCCTCGAACCCCGTAGGCTGGAAATGTCGTGACCTGGGCCGGACAAAAATATCAGGCGCCGGTGGTGGTGGGCTGGTGGTCCACCGTCCACGGCGGCCGCACGCACCCACGGGCCACGGCCCACCGTGTGGGCCCCACCCTCACGAGTGGCCCCGAAAAGGCAACGACCCCCGTCCCCCTCCCGAACTCCGATTCCCGAATCTTGCTCGCGCACCACAGAAAGAAAAAGAAAAAAAAAAGAAGAAAAAGACCCAGCTCGGTCCGTCCGCACCCCCAGCTGAAATTCCCCCCTGTCGCTCGTTTTCCACCGCCGGCGGCTGGGCAAAATCGCCCGTTTTTCCCCACGCCACCGTCGCTCCACGCCGCCCCGGCGTCGCCGCCTCCACCCGTTTGCCCCCGGTAGCACCCGCTTTTATCCTCCTCCCCCTCACCCCGCGCGCGCCGCACGCCCGCGCACATCCTCTCGCGCCTCCTATCGTCGCCTCTCGCTGCAGCCGCTAGCAGGGATCGATCGATGGTGGGGGACCTGTCCCTCCTCGCCGTCGCCTCCGCCTCCCCCGTCGTCCTCCCGCCGTCCAAGGTACGCCCGCGGCTCTAGCCCCCGAACCAAAATTCCCGTGCCAGACGAATCGCATCCGAGCTGCCGTCGGTCAATTGCCTGTGCCCGTTGGTCTTTGCCCTGATGGCTTCGCGATGGCTTACCCAGTGGCAGAGGGAGGTGGCTGTTGGCCCCCCAAGGCCCCAACAAGGGAAAATTCACATTTCTGGCTCCGCCACTGGGCTTGTGCTTACCAGTTGCGTTCGATTCGCGCTGTGGCCTTTCGGATGATTGTTTTTGCTCGCTGTGGCTTACGGACTTGCGTTGTCACGGTGAACAGGAGCTCCATGGCGTGCTTCCTCTCCAGGGGAAGAGGCCGCAGGACGCCAGCGTGCAGCTCTGCGCGCCGCTGCAGCAGCATCCGCCCCACCATCAAGAGGGGATGCCTTACCACCAGGGCCAGTCCATTCAGATGGTCGTGCCTGGCGCCCATCAGGGACAGGCCCTCCCTGCCGCCTACCAGGCCTTCGCGATGCCCGACACAGCCACACTCATCGACGTTCAAGGTTCATTCATTGTGAATTTGTGATCTACCTATTGTTGTAGCGGCTGCTGGCTTCTCTTGCACACATGGTACCCGCCACTTTACTTAGGAGACTAGGACTTTCCGAATAAAGTGATGTGTGTTAGTACCTTATTATGCAAAGAAAGCTGATTTTTTGTTATATAGAAACAAAAGCTACAACACCCTGCTGAGGAACATTATGCATGGCCTCTTCCATTTTGCCAAAAAAAAGGGAGGCGTGCAGTTGGTATCGATTCTATGCATACTTAAGCTTGAACACCAACACAAGTAGGATGCTACTTTGTTCCACAATCTAGAATTTATGAGTAGAGTGTTCATGGTTATCTTTTACAGCCTCTGATGGATGACTCCAATCATCTCATATCTCATGTTAATGTCTTTGGAACAGATTCACACCCTGACTCGGTTCAACTTAGCCGTGGGATCGCTGAGCAATGTGCAAGGCAAGAGAAACTCCTCAAGTTTCTGATGTCAGGGTCTGACGTGAAGGAACTTGATGAATCCTTGCTAGCTGAATTCACGGGGCAACAGACTCTAGCAATAAACATGGGAACTCAGCCATATATGCCGGATGATAAGTTATCAATCTCTGAATTAGTGTTGAATGAGCCCCAACACTATCTGCCAGAGAAAGAACTTGTCATCCCTGATCCTCTTCTGCACTTCGTTCAGTCCCATGGCGCTGTTCTTACTATTGATCAAAATGGCCGGGTCCTATTCGCTGGCAATGGTGATGAGATGATAGACTTGCTCTCAGTTTTCCTGGAGTTCAACATGTCTAAACGAGAAACAGGTGGCTGTAAGGCTGCATTTCTTGTTCCATACTTTGAGAGGTAATACTGCAAAACATGATTACTGAATGTTTATCTCTGAACTGCTATTTAGTGGTTGCCTAATTACTTAAGTGCACATAATGTCAGTAAGATTGCAAATGCAAATCATTCTATGTGACTTTGCTTCTGATATGTGGAAGGAATTATTTTTCTGTTAAGTATTGTGTTGGAACTATTAACTCGCTGCGGCTTGCCCATTAATTTCCTTGAATCAGGTAGCTGAGAGTGGATTAATATGATATAATGATGCATGGTATATCCATTATCTTCCAAGAACCCATGGATGAACTAGTACAGAACTAGATCTTCTTGCATGTTGAACAGGCAAGAAGCATTAATAATAGCAATGCATAGCTACAACAACAACAACATAGCCTTTCAGTCCCAAGCAAGTTGAGGTAGGCTAGAGTTGAAACCCACCAAAAGCCCCTAGTCACGGTTCAGGCACTTCAAAAGCTGCTTTCCAAGCACTCCTATTCAAACATAGATCTCTAGGTATATCCCAAGCTTTCAAATCTCTTTTTATTGCCTCCCTCCATGTCAATTTCGGTCTTCCTCTACCTCTCCTCATATTATGAGCTTGGTTTAGGACTCCACAGTGCACTGGTGCCTCTGGAGGTCTTTTTTGGACATGGCCACACCACCTCAACCGATGTTGGACAAGCTTTTCTTCAATTGGTGCTACCTCTAGGCGATCACGTATACCATCGTTTAGAACTCGGTCCATTCTTGTGTGACCACAAATCTATCGCAACATACGCATTTCTGCAACACTCAGTTGTTGAACATGTCGAATCTTTGTAGGCCAACATTCTGCTCCATACATCATAGCCGGTCTAATCACCGTTCTATAAAACTTGCCTTTTAGCTTTTGTGGTCAAAGTTCAGCTAGGCGCTGGGCGGAATCTAGGCGCTGACCCTCAGCCTAGCGCCTAGGCGGGATTAATCGCGCCTAGGCGTTCCTAGGCGTTTTCCAATACATGCTTAAATTTATTAATACATACTTAAGTACTTAAAAGAAAAGAAAAAATAGAAGACCAATGGTCATGGAACAGGGAGAAAAGAGAAGAAAGGCCCATAAAAACGGCCCAACCCACCTTATCCACCGTTAAAAACGGCCCAGCGCACCTTATCCACGCCTCCTCCCACACTGCCGCCGCCCGCGCCTGTGCCCGCCCGAGCGCCTGCCGCCCGCGCAAGCCCGCGCGAGCGCCCGCCGCCGCCCGCGCCTGCGCCCGCCCGAGCGCCTGCCGCCCGCGCAAGCCCGCGCGAGCGCCCGCCGCCCGCGCACGCGCCCGCCGCCGCCCGCGCAAGCCCGCGCGAGCGCCCGCCGCCGCTCGCAACTCCTCCTCCCCCACCGACGACCTCCGCCAGGCGCTCCTCCACCACCACCGCCGCCGCCGACGAGCCGCCGCCGCCTAGGGGTCCGCCTACCCCCATAGGCGAGGCGGACACCCTCCGACTAGAGCCTAGTCGCGCCTAGTCGCGCCTAGGCGAGCGCCTAGCGGAACTATGTTTGTTGTACCCTCTTGTCACAGAGGATGCCAGAAGCTTGTCGCCACTTGATCCACCCTGCTTTGATTGTATGGCTAACGTCCGCATCAATATCTCCATCCCTCTGTAGCATCGATCCCAGATGCCAAAAGGTATCATTCTTAGGCACTACTTGACCTTCCAAACTCACATCTCTCTCCTCCTGTGCAGCTCCGCCAAAGTCGCATCTCATGTATTCGGTTTTAGTTCTGCTCAATCTAAAACCTTTAGACTCAAGGGTCTGCCGCCATAACTCTAGTTTCCTATTTACTCCCGCCTGGCTTTCGTCCACTAACACTACATCATCAGCGAACAATATACACCAAGGGATATCCCCTTGTATGTTCCTGGTAACCTCATCCATTAGCAATGCATAGCTAGGTAGTAAGAAATGTGTGGAGCGTGGAAGTCTCTTAAGCTACCCTTCAACATGGAGGATGTAGTTTCCATGCCAATGATTTGTTTATAAGTTACAAATTGATGTTCACTGTTTTAGCTGTGAACTTGTGATCTTTAAACATTATATGGTTCATTTATGTATTATTAATTGTTATTACCAGTACATTTCCAATTATCACATTTACATGACATGGTTCTTTTTGCATAAACAGGAAAAAGCGTTCTCGGGCTAACAGCCAAGTATCCAATTCAAAATTAGCAGCCACAGCAGCTGATGTGTCAAAAAGGTACTGCATTCTTTTTGCTTCCTTTTTATGTTCAGCTATATGTTACTTCATGTTGCTGCTTTGAAACATTATTAGTTATGGCATCTCCCATGCTATTTTCTCATTTCACTTATTTTAAAAGTTTTGATACTGAGTACTGCAGTGCTTTTGCCAATTGGCAGCACAGCATAGATCCTAGAGTAGTTTCTGATTCTAGTGAGAGGCAGTTAACGCGCGACCCCTTCCGCCGCCCGCCGCATCGCACCACCACCCACGGCCGCCGGCGACGCGCCACCTTGCTGCCCCGCCCACCGGGGCACTGTCCGCCCTGCACTAATCCGTCGGCTCCGTCAACCAGTCGCCGGCATGCCTCCGCCCCAACCGCCGCCTCCACCACCACAGCCAGCGGTGCTCCATCGCCCCGCCTACCTACCGCCGGGCCAGCCTACTGCCAGGGATCTAGGGTTCGGGGGAAGCAGCAATCCCTAACCCACCTCTAGCAACGGTCGGTGTCAGCGCAGGGGAGCATGGTGGTGCGAGCACGCGACCCATCGCTGGTTAGATTTTGGGTTCTAGTGGTGCGACCTTATCATTTGCAGCACAAATAGTAGTAAGCATGTTTTTAACTATCTTTATTCTGCATGTTGAAAGGCGGGCCTGGTGCAAGCGGTAGAGTCTTACCGCCTGTGACCGGAAGGTCCCGGGTTCGAGTCGCGGTCTCCTCGCATTGCACAAGTGAGGGTAAGGCTTGGCCACTGGCACCCTTCCCCAGACCCCGCACAGAGCGGGAGCTCTCTGCACTGGGTACGCCCTTTATTCTGCATGTTACAATTTAGAAAGTTTCTATGAAAATTAGTAAACACTAAGCAGAGGGCCTGTTATTATTTGAACATTCTTCAGTGGTTATGAAGTTTTGTCTTTATGCACAAGTATGTGTAATACACCATTTTGGGGCTAACCATGCATGAAAAACCTTTAATCGGAAGGCCTTCATTTAACCTTGATATGTAATGTTCAGAATGAATTATTTAAATTTACATGCAGGTGCAGGAACATTTGGACATTTAACTTTATGTTGTGCTACATTTACATTGCTGTTTCCACCTTATTAGACAATCAAGATATTAATGTGGTTTTTGTTTTAAAAAAAAACGTGCAGTGCTGACGTGAACTCAAAATCTTTGTCAAAGAAGAAACGTAAAGTGAAAAACATCAAAGAACGTGACTTGTATCAGAGAAACTACACACATGCTAGCGAAGCTATTTTATCCATCCTACTGGACAAGGACAAAAGCAGCTCGACAATCCTCTCACTGAAAAAGGCTGGTCCGGAGATCATTGAACTTTTAACGCAGTGCTCAATTGGCATAGCTGGAACTGGATTGGCTATTCTTCTGTCAGTTATGTGCAAGATGGCTACTGGCATGAGGACTCCTTTTGCTTCGGCTCGACTGCTTAGCACCAGTGTGGGATTCGGACTCTTTTGGCTATCCTGGGCTGTCAATGGATTGCGTGATACCATTGCCAGCATCTTCAGAAGCCCAAATAACATGAATATCGAGGATGATGAGGTCGCAGTGAAAATAGAGAAAAGCGTGAACGAAATTCTCTTCAGGGCATTGACTCTCTTGGCCATCACTGCACTGAAGTTTGCATGAGCAGTTATCATAATTTTTATAGGCTTGTCGACCCACTTGTGATGTATAGTTCACCTATGTGGTTCAGGAGTGTAGTATTGCTGCAGTATTGCTTCTGTAGGACCAAGTTTCTCATTGATCTTGTAGAAAATGAGCCAGTTGTAAATTGTACAGAATTTTGCAGGAAGCTCAGTGTATATTGTGAAACATGAATTTTACTTCTGTGAACATTGGATAATCTAATGCCCAGAGCTTATTTATATTTTTATCTACCTAGCTGCTGCACTGTTTTTTTTTCTTTAGTAGCTGTTTGATACCTGGTTGAATACTGACGCTGTTTTGGAACTTCAAAAAAATAATTCCATTGTACAGTATAATTTGTAGGAGGAAAAAAACAGCTGCACTATTGTTTTCTCCAAGAATGGAGTCGCTTTTTAGATCAAAGGCATTCACCCAGCTTTATTAGAAAGCGTATCGAACACCTTGATCTGGCACCGGGGATTCCAGTTTTACAATAGCAGTGCAGAAAAGCCTTAAACGAGCTCGACTAAAGAAGAACTCGACAAAAGAACAAGCCACCATCAACTCCTAACTCAAACAGGTGCAGCAAAAGCAACTAAAAAGATACAGGAATCTCCACTAGGAGAGAAACTACATCACAGAAACCGCGTTCACCGAGATCCATTGAATCCAAGCGTCAGAAAAACCTTTTCTGTGTAATACCTCTTCCAAGAAATTTCAGTCCACCTTATCATAGGCTTTTTCAAAGTCCAATTTCAATATAACTCCAGAATTCTTAGTGGCTTTCAACTCATGCAAAATCTCTTGTAGAATAACCCCCCCTCAAGAATATTCTGGCCAGGGATAAAAGCTGTCTGATAGGGACTAATAACCTTATCAATCATAGAAGTCAGTCTGATAGTAAGTCTTAGTAATTATCTTGTATATGACATTCAAGAGACATATGGGTCTAAATTATTTAACATTGACAGCCGGTTTGACTTTGGGAATTATGATAATGACACCATAATTAAGTCTCCAGAGCTCTAACTGACCTTCAAACAATCTATCCAGCATTTCTTTGATGTCATCTCTGACGAAAGGCCAGAAAGCTTTATAGAATTCGACTGAGAACCCATCTGGACCAGGGGCAGTGTTGTTTTTCATCTGTTTGATTGTAATGTCCAGCTCTTCAAGAGTAAAAGGTCTAGTCAAAGACTCATTATCAGCTTGTTGCATTTTGCTGGTTGACAGGCCATAGATCAGGGTCCAAGTGCATCTGTGCCACTTCAGCTCGGCCAAAAAGTTGTTTGTAATAATCAGTTATGTGGTCTTTCAGACAATTTGGATCTATCTCCTCTTGACCATCAATTTCCAGCATAGTAACCTGCATTTTCCTCTTCCTTCCATTAGCACACTTATGGAAATAATTGGAATTGGAATCGCCTTGTAGTAACCACTTCTCACCACCTCTTCTCAGCCATTGAATTTCCTCATCAGTCAAAATGTGTTGAAGGGACATGTCTAAAGTATATCTCTCTTCCCATTCAGCTAGTGATAAATCTCTACTGTCACTCCATTCATCCAGGAGGTCAATTCTGGACATTAAATCCTGCTTAGCTCTTCTTTGATGACTATCCAAGTTTTGACCCCAACCCTTAATAGCTCTTCTAAGCTTGCCTGATAAGATGTGCCAATGATCCAAAATATCAAACTTGTATCTGATAGGCCATTTGTCTATTACCCACTCTCTGAAACCATCTTGATTCAACTAGTGGGAACTGAATCTAAAGTAGCTGTAGCTGAGTTGGAACAATAACTCCAGTATCGACAATAAGCGGGTTGTGATAAAATCCCAGCCTAGGATGCAGTAAGGACTGAGGTAAGATTATATTTGTCTTCCCAGCTATTTGAAACAAGCACCCTGTCCAATACACACATGATGGGTGGAGTTTGTTTATCTGACCAAGTAAATCGACTGTCAGTCCTTTGTATTTCTCTGAGCTCAGTTACATTGATCATTTCATTGAAAGCATCCATCATATAAAGATCAACATTTCCTGAAGACTTTTCCTCAATCTTCCTTACTAAATTGAAGTCACCACCAAGCAAAATAGGTAAGTCTGAGCTCTGTACCAAGGTTTGGATTTCCTCTATGAACTCACTCTTCCTATCATCATGAGCTGGACCATAGATATTAACTAACTTCCACACAAAACCATCTAGCTTCATTGTTAGAGTACAACTCTGAAAGAATGGAGTCTCTTATTACCTAGAAACAAAGTATGAAAGAACTGTAAACATCTGAAATGCAAATAACATGATTGCTTGCCCTTACAATGAGATTCGTAATGACAAATACTTGAAGCACATCGACTTTTGTCGATGTTCTATGATAACGATGTAACTTCAAGAAGCTGCACACTGGATCTATCATAAGATAGCATGTAAGGGAGAAATTTCGAAGGAGCCGCACTACTGGTAATATTAAAAACAGACAACTTTGTGTCGGCAGCTGCTGTGGCAAAGCAGTCGAAAGTCTCTGGATTTCGAACCACCGTGGCAATATAGGCGACCGGAGCCTCCGTTTCAAATTCATCACCAGATGTTCCGTTGGTTTCCCCTTGTCTACGGTCTCGTCTTAACAACATTGAGAGTACTCGAACAAGGTGTGGCACACAAACCGGATCGTAAATAATATCTGCGCCAAGACTGGCAAAAGAAAGTGTTTAGATGAAAGAGAGGAACGCATGAACAGCAGTGACAGTGACACGTTATCTTGCCCACTTTACATTTTACAAGGTATTTTTTTTTCTCTCACTAAACAGGCTACTGCAGTTCACAATGTATTCCCTGCCTCCCTCAGGAGTGGGGATACCGCTGCCTCTACAACACAAGATTTGTATGAGTTCACACCCACTTTCCAACAAGTACTACCCAAACAGTGAATGGACAACTAACACTCTTGTCATGTCTAAACAATTATTGAATGATTAACTTAACATTATTTAATTGGAAAATGTTGAAATAGCAACACAAAGGCCACACTGAAATGTCCTTGATAAATTCTGATTGGCACACTAAGCTACTGAAATTTGTTCTGTGTGAATCACTTCACTGATCACAAATATTGGTAGAAATTCATAGCAAGCACCACTTTTGATCACAACTCTACAGATGCTTCTTCAGATTGCTCTAAACAGCTATTACTTTGTTACCATTCTTGAGTATCTTACTCAAATAAGACGTAATTTACAAGGGCTATTTGAAGCACTAGGAATCCAATTTTAGATGAACAGCATGGTTCCCGGTTCCCATGATTATGATTCTGTGTACAAGCCTACAAAGAAATGTTGCAAATATATATTTCTATACTCACACTATGTCTGGCTGGTAGCCCTGTAAATCGCTTTCAGACACTTCTTCCCAAGAAAGATATTTGCACTCTACCTGCATGCCACAATGCATTATCACCAAGTTAGATCTAATAATGCATTTAACCAATGCTCACGGAAGCGCCATCTGAATCAACTGTTGAATGCCAGATTATGTAATAGAGAAACCATCTGCACACAATACTTGAGTTATGCAAGGACACTAACCTACCTTATTATTGCTTTCTTTTAGCACTCTAGAATCTTCCTGCTCAATGCATAAGTTATTCAGTTCCATATTTTCCTTCATGTTTCTGAGTGTACATGGGTCACCATCAGTAAGAATAACCTGCATATTAATGAATTCCGCATGACATATATTACATTTATAATTAATCTTTTGATTCCTGAAGAAACTTGTGAACATAATTGAACTAAACAATTCATGCTTAATTACCGTTCATATTAATGAATTCCGCATGACATATATTACATTTATAATTAATCTTTGATTCCTGAAGAAACTTGTGAACATAATTGAACTGAACAATTCATGCTTAATTACCGCTCTTAGCTACCACAAAAATCATACATGATTCACATTTTCACCCATGGCGGATATGTCATTCAAATGGAGAGTGGCATAATAGACTTGCATACCTTAGAGGCACCGACAGAATTAAGACAAATGCCCACCAAACCGACACCAGAACCTAGCTGCTTGTCATGCAAACGTTAGAGCAATAACCACAACTAACATATTCTGAGAATGTTCCTCAAGTGCAAAGAAAACAGTAAACACAACCACCTAACTATGTGCAAAGAAAAATATCTAGATAATTTTGCACATAAACTACAAGTGTCTTCCTCAGGTAGCTGGCCAGAGATATCAAGTAGTCTATACTACTCTAAATTATGAAACGAATAAGAAATTAGTTTCATGAGGATGTATTCAACACATGTTCACAAATACAGGATCAAATCGTGGTGCACAGAGCATATAACGACACCTATACAAATATTGATCATCCTATTTAATTCTAGTTAGCCTTATAACAAACAAAAATGGACCAAATAAATTGGCATCATTATTTGATAGAGCTTAATTATTGGACTCATGAGCTAAACATATTTACATAAACTTTCTTACATGAGGTTATACTGGTAATATATCTCACACTAATAGTACAATCAATCACTTGCCTCAAAGCAACACTTTGTGGAGAAAATTTTAGGGTATGAAAGAATAAATTCAGACAAGAATAGACTTGATGGCCAAAGAGAACACCTGAAATTGTAAAATATCCACAATATCAAAATAATATATGAAAATAGTATGATAAAATATCTGACCACTGGATCTTAGAGTGTTTAATGATGTCGTACCCTGTATCACCTTCAAGCATATTAGAAGAACATGATAGTCGAGCAACGACACTTACAAGCTTTGAAGAAATGTTATTATCTACATATATAAACCGGGTTGTCACTATAGATCATTATAATTCATAATATAATTATGATATATTTCTTGAAGAAAATTAAATAGTTCGAATTGACAACTTACGTGTAGAAGAGAGAAAAGATATTTCTTTATAAATATGATCTGTCTTGTTTAATAATGAATCTTTCTGCATGCAACAATAAGTTATTTTATGATAGTGTCATCGATTATCAACTATTGAGATACAATATAGATAAAATCTACATACTGCTTTATACAACATACGTTGAGCAAATTCCTCATAAAGTTCATCAATCACAACATTTGAAGATAATTCAACCTCAGATATAATCTTTTTAAAAATAACTGTTGTATAAGTATAGTCTCGGCATCTCTCTACCTGCACCAATACAATGATGTGAAGATACATATTAACAGAAACTTAAATAACAACACTGTATTAGTGTTTTTCTTTCTGAAATAAATTATATATTCCTTCAATTGCAAAAACAAACATATATCTTATTTGTATTAGTTGAGTAAATTTTGCGAGACAACAACAAAATAAATCATTTACGTTTGAGCCAGTGCAAGTCTCCAAAATATTTTTTTGGACATGTGGTGTGATAGAACCTCCCCCAGCTTCTCTGCGAATAAAATAAAACCATACATAAATATGAAGCAACAAAGAGCTTCTGAATATATTTCTTCTTTGAACTTGTAGCAAATTTATGCGTGGTTCATAGCAGTGCCACATATTTACCCCAAATCAGGGTTTGCATCTTCCTCTCAATGAAAACAAGCTAGGGCTGTTTTGCCAATTTGGGTGTGTAATAAGTGTCGCAGCTTCGATAGTGGTTAAAACCGTTTTAAGTTCTGTTAGCGTTATTGTTTGGGTAAACTGTATGGTTTTTTTATGGTGGAACTT
The DNA here is from genome assembly GCF_019320115.1 of Miscanthus floridulus. Lineage (NCBI taxonomy): Eukaryota > Viridiplantae > Streptophyta > Magnoliopsida > Poales > Poaceae > Miscanthus > Miscanthus floridulus. Next base: position 17,324,196 of record NC_089596.1, read on the forward strand.
TGTTGCCGGTTAGGTGAACCCTTTGTGTTCATTCCATCTGGGCAGTCTCTTAGGTTGGGGAAGTTTTTGTTTTGTTTTTGCAAACTATTGTAATTTCGTTGCTCTTGAGTAATGAAATTCGGTTTGTCCGTGGTGGAAAAAATAATAATACGAGCTAGGGTATGTTTTTGAAAAAAAAAAATCAGAGGTTTGCATGACATTTTCATGGTTAACTAATTAGTCGCTGTAAGAGCATCTCCATCAGATATCCTATCCAATCTCCTATACTTAAAAAAGTAGTAGTTTTAGGAGATGAAGGAGCTGCAGCAAATCTCCTATATCTATAATTTTTAAGAGATCTCCTAAAAGAAGCATTCTCCTAAATAAAGGAGACAACCCCCTCTCCCCCATCCCCAAAGAGATATAGGAGACAAGTTTTAGGTAATCTGCTGCAACAATACTCTCCTATATCCGAAGTTGGTTTTAGGGTACTCCCTTAAAGCAACTTATAGTTATAGGAGATGCAATATGAGAGATCTGGTGGAAATGCTCTAAGTCACTCAAAACTTGTTGCATGATCGCAGCTATGTGTTGTTGGTGGAGCGATTAGGAGCCGTTTGGTAGCTGTCCTTGGAGCAGTTTCTCAAACATACAAAAAACCAAATATAGATTCTGAAGTGCATTTACACTGGAACCTAGGGGCTAAAAAACATGCTCCTCATTATTCCCTGTTCAATTCCCATCAGAATCCCTTCTCATCTGCTCTCCACCCTGCTTCTCACCAAAATCACTCCATCAGAGAATTGGAGTTAAGAATAGGGGAATATTCTACCAAACAGAAAGCATGACACTTCACCCGTACGGATGAAACCATATGATGGTCAATTATAAAGTTATTACTATCATATTTATATTATATGAACATGCCTAACATTGGAGGTCAATCACCAGCCAAACTAGCCACCAGAAATATAATTGCAAGGCCAGCAGGTCACCTAGATATCCACTTACATGCCTAACTTTGGAGGCCAATTACCAGCCAAACTAGCTACCAGCAATACACTTGCAAGGCCAGCAGGTCACCTAGATATCCACAGCTTTCCGAATCACGAATCACTCGGAAAAGGGCACGGCAGAGCGGGAGATCTCTGGGTACCGTTGCGATTTTGACTGGCAGCGAGCGGTGGCGCGTACCTGGCGAGTGTGAGCACTGCAGGCGGGAGGCTCCCCAGCGAGGAACGCGAGCTTCAGGTGGAGCAGCTGCTGCTCGGTGGTGTCCTGCGCCGCCGCGTCAGCCATCGGCGACTGGGTGGGCTTCTGTTCTGCCGCCCTTTTTGAGATGTGAGCGCTCACGGAGGAAGACGCGGCGGCGGCGGTTTCCCTTCTGTCTGAGGCCGAGTTGGTGACCGTGACGGGCCTGACGGGAAACACGACCACCAAAACTTGTACGTACCGGGCCGTTATCCTACACCAATGTGACACTGGACTGGGCCGATTAGTACAGCGGTAATGCTCTAAACCGACGCGCGTCTTTGCTGGGTCTGCGGATCGGCCAACTCCCCTCACAGCTTCTTCACTTTTACTTAAAAAAAACATCTTGTCGCTTCCACCGGGACGAACCCGCCTCACGCCTCGCGCTGGACCCGCTTCGCGCCACGTGCCCCTACGCCTCGCGCCTCGCGCTGCACTCCCACGTGCCCACGTCAAGGAGCTGTTGACACCGAAATTTAGTTCGCAACACGAAGACCTAGAGTTTCGAGGTTTATTAAAGAAAGCCGAAATATTCAGCAAAATCGGCTAACTAGGTTACCATCAGGATCAACCAAATGATGATGGTGTTATCCCTGGGATATAATTCAACGGGCGAGAGATGGTGGCAGAAAAGCAAGAAGACGCGTCGAACTTCATAAAAGGAAAAAATTGAGGTCCAAGTTATCGTAATTTAGAAGGTTTTGTTCCCTTTAGCAAGTTTTGTAACCGGTATTGTTCGACAAGGACTCGTAGACAAGCCTCGGGTATAAATATTGAACCCCGGCTATTGTAATAGACATCCACACATCAATCAAAACAAGTACTTTTACCTTTTTCGGTCCCGTGCCACTCTTAGGAGGAGTAGAGTAGATCTCGGCGAATTCTTCGAGCAGGCAGACCTGCCATCGGTTAGGTCCGACCTCCGGCTTATTTGTGAGTATCCGTCATGACTTATACTTTGTTTGTAAGGCTGCATCGGTTAGGTCTGACCTCTTGCAAGCTTTGTATAAGTTAGTTATCATCAGTCATTGTAAGGTTGCATCGACCAGCTCGTATCTCTTACAATCACTGATACAAGTTATCCTTTGATTCATATCAAAATTTGTACAGTTGCATCGGTCCAGCTCGATCTCATACAAATTTTGATACGGATTAGTTATCGATATTGTGTGAAATAGTTTACTATTCAGCATAATATCACCTGTTGCTCGATCTAGATTAAAGGTTTCTCAGTCTTTATCCTTCGATCTATCGTTTGTCGACTGTTTTTATGCTAAGATCCAACTGTTGACGTTAGATCCCGTTTATCGGCCATTTTATCTTGATCTCGATCGACCATAGTGGGTGTTTGAAGTCCTGTTTCCACTAAGGAATAGGTTCGTTAGTCATCAATCTCTGGTTTGCTGTCTTCGTTACTAACCTGTTGATAGCGTACTAGATCAGGTCTTGTTGGTTAACGGATCTACTCGTTAAGGGGGACATGATGTCATCCATTCGCTATGCTTCTATCGGCTATTTTAGCCGATAGCCTGAGTTTTCATGTGTATGGCATGCATCCATGATTCTGTTAAACATGAGTACGCTTATAGATTGCTAGGCTTGTAGTTTGCCGTTCTACTATCAATGTTGTATCGATTCGGTCGACCTATTGATAGTGCCGTAAATTGGGTTTGATCGGTTTGTAGATTTACTTATGTTTCGGCGGTTAAACGTTCGCATGCTATACGACAAAAAAACCACTTAGATCGGCCCCTTGGCCAGTTGCTTATGCTTTCACGCTCATAACACGTGCTCATAATGTTAACAGTAGTTAACAACCATTATTAACCGTCAATATAACATGCATAAGGGCATAAATATAATCACCAACGAAGGTCTAGGGGTTTAAACTAACAAATTCCACGAGTTTTAGTGAATCTATATTTTCTACAGGGTTTATGCAGAAAACCGTCAAGGTGGACCTAGATGTCAAACTTAATTGCGCTTATCCACAGCGAAAACAACCCCAGAAGGTTCTAAAAGACTCGAGAGGATACCACACCGAAGCAAATGGTGAGGTACCGCCGGCCGGCCCCACATGTAGGCCGGTCGGCCCCTAGGGCCCACATATCAGCCCCTCGTTGTTATGTCGGCCCTCCACCGCCTCCTAGATTGCATCTACGCCGTTTATTCAAGTCGGTTTGACCCGAGGGCTCAGGATTGACGCTCTGACCTATATATATCAGCCCCTGCCACCCCCTGAGGCATAAGTCATTTGAGAAGATAGAAACCCTAATCATCCTCAGAGTTCCACCATATTCTAGGGCATAGCTAGTTAGGCTAGGTCTAGAGGAAGGCAAGCAGGCTTCGCTTAGATTCCCGATCGTGTTAAGAGCGTGGTTTGGTATAATCTTTGTACCCTCTCTCTTTTGTATCTCTCATTACTTTTATATAGGGCGTACCCAGTGCAGAGAGCTCCCGCGTTGTGCGGGGTCTGAGGAAGGGTGTTAGTGGCAAGCCTTACCCTCGCATGTGCAATGCGAGGAGACCGCGACTCGAACCCGAGACCTTCCGGTCACAGGCGGTAAGACTCTACCGCTTGCACCAGGCCCGCCCTTCATCTCTCATTATTTTTATATGTTTGCTACAATTGTTATAATATTCATCTTCACATTTATCATATTCCTAGTTATAATGTTCATCGTCTACTTTGATTATATGCTTAGTATAGTTAGATTATCATTATATTCATGCATAAGTTCGTATAGCGCTTGCTCCAAAGTACACGGGGTGAGTGGTCGACATTGTGTAAGCATGGTGCTTATACGTTGTTTACCTGTGGATACACCCTATATTCCGGGCCATGTGGTAGATCGCGAATGTGACACTCCCGTTGAATAATTTGTAGTCCACTCCCCGAATATAGGTCTACAAGTAGGATTTAGTTACGAAGGAAGACAAGCTCTATTCTTAATCTTTCTTAGTAATATCCCTTATGTGTAGATAGAAAGTTGATCTTAGCCATGATTACTAGGTGTAATTGCACTAATCAATGTATGCTTTGAATTGTAATTAAGAATGACTTAGGAATTATTTCTCTAATATTCTACTTAACCATGCTAATGCCATAGAAAGGAGTACTCTAAGTGATCAATGATCAGTTATTATGCACTATTCATATATACATTTACCTCTTGACTTACCCCTATTGTGAGTAGAATTTTGGTTATGTTTTACTTCTCCATCAATAGTATAAGTTATTAATACATGTCCTTGCTAGACCTTCTCTGTGGTAAAAATATTAATAATGATACCTAGAATACTCCCAGATGAAGTGCTACAATGGTATATTATCTGTGCGCTTGCAGATCCCTTTTATTTATATATATATATTTATTTATTTTTTCTTCCTAGTCATATAAAATAATAAAGAGCTACTTAGTATTATTCTAATAGTAATGCTAAGTAGTACCAACAAGCATTTCTGGCATCATCACTAGGGATGACAACCTAGTAAAGTAATGTTAAGAGATGTAGACATACATTATGTGGCTACTAAAACAAGTGATAAGACTCTCCATGAGTTCTCTGCTCCAACTATGGCCAACATCCGTACTGGACCGGCGATCAACATCGGAGACAATGGATTCAAGCTCAAGCCAGCTCTCATCAACATGGTGCAAGCAAGCTAGTTTTGTGGGAAGGCACACGAAGATGCGAGTGCTCATCTCCAACACTTTCTAGAGATCTGTAGCACTTTCACCATCAAAGGAGTAACCAGAGACGCCATACTACTTCGCCTCTTCCCATTCTCACTCTTAGGGAAGGCAAAGCAGTGGTTCTATGCCAACAAAGATAGAAATACTACATGGGATAACTGCTCCACTGTCTTCCTAGCAAAGTTCTTTCCCACAGGCAAGACCAATGCTCTACGTGGGAGAATCTCAAGTTTTTAGCAACAACATGATGAATCTGTCCCTGAGGCATGGGAACGCTTTCAAGATTACATTACGGAATGTCCTCATCATGGGATGGAGAATTGGATACTCATGTAGACTTTCTATCAAGAGTTGACCAACAGTACCCGTGAAACTATGGATGTTGCTGCTGGAGCAGCTTTTCTGTCACTCACACTCCCAGCTGCAACAACTCTTATGGAGAAGATGGCCTCCAACCAAGGTTGGAATGAAGAACGAGTTCAGACCCACAAGAGAAGTGGAGGTATGCATCAACTCAAGGAAGTAGACGTGCTGTCTGCCAAGATGGACGTACTGATGAAGAAGCTCGAAGACCGAGCCAATGAGACGCAAGAAGTCATGCATATTCATGATTCCCGCATGACGTGTGAAGAGTGTGGAAACACTGGGCATTCAGGGAACAGCTGCCCTAAAATCCATGAGGATGTGAACATCGTCAACAACAACTACTTTCGTCCTTAACAGAATCAAGGATGGAATCAGCAACAGAGGCCGAACTATCAAGGTAATTATCAAGGTAACCCTTAAGGTAATAATTATAATAATTTCAATAATCAATCACCCTTGAGAGAGTTGATTTCTGACCAAGCTAAAATTATAGAGGACTTATCTAGGAAATTAGTTTCCAATGATAAGTTTTAGAAAATATGAGTAATAAAATGGATAACCTCTCCTGTGCCATTAAAAACTAGCATAGCTTTAATAAAATGATAGAATCACAAATAGCTCAGCTGTCGGCTTGTAAGGTCCTAATGGCTAAAGGGGGGTGAATAGGCTATTAACAATTTCTACAACAACACTTAACAAACTGGTTAGACAATTATGAAGCGAAGCAAGTGTTGCGCTAGCCTACTAAAAAGCAAGCCACCTACCACAATTCTAGTTTATATTGTCTCTAACCACACAATAGCTATGGCACTACACTAAGTTAGTGTGCTCTCAAAGACTAACTAAAGAGCGACACTAACCAAACTAACAAGCTCTCATAACTAGCTACACTAAAGAGCTTGATAACTAGTTTGCCTTGCCCTTGGATGATGTGGCCTTGAATGCCATGCTCTTCTTCTTCTCATCCTTCTTCTCATCTTTCTTCACCTTCTTTTCTTCCTTCTCATCATCATCTCTATATATATCATCGGTCATTATATCTCTCAACACTTGGTTTGGTGTCATGGTGTCCAAACCACTCCTCACTAGAATAGTGACCAATATGCCAAATCTTGAAGGCAAGCATATCAAGAACTTGTGGGAGAAGTCCTTGTCCTTCACCTCTTCTCCAAGTGCTTTGAGATCATTGACAAGCACTTGAAGCCTATGAAACATCTCTGGCACACTCTCATTCTCCTTCATCTTGAAGCTTGCAAACTTCTCTTTGAGAATGTATACCTTTGCACCCTTCACGGTTTGAGTGCCCTCAAATGATTCTTCTAACTTCTTCCAAGCCTCATGAGCCATCTTAATATTCTTTATTTGTTCAAATGTTCTCTCATCAATTGCATCATGAATGGCACTTAGAGCAAAGTCATTGTTTTGGAGAAGCACTTCTTCGGCCGCGGTGGGATTCTCCGGATCACCAATCTCAATTTTGGTTTCTACCACCTTCCACACCTTTCTATTAATTGACTTGATATGTGTGGCCATCTTTGACTTCCAATAAGGATAATTTATGCCATCAAATTGGGGTGGCTTCTTGATGTTGTTGATTTGAGCCATTTTTACACCGAATGTTGTTAAGCCTCAAATCACGGTAACCTGGCTCTGATACCACTTGTAAGGTCCTAATGGCTAGAGGGGGGTGAATAGCCTATTAAAAATTTCTACAACACTTAACAAACCGGTTAGACAATTATAAAGCGAAGTAAGTGTTGCGCTAGCCTACTAAAAAACAAGTCACCTACCATAATTCTAGTTTATATTGTCTCTAACTACACAATAGCTATGGCACTACACTAAGTTAGTGTGCTCTCAAAGACTAACTAAAGAGCGACACTAACCAAACTAATAAGCTCTCACAACTAGCTACACTAAAGAGCTTGATAACTAGTTTGCGATAATGTAAAGAGAGAGGAAGATAGTTATACCGCCGTATCGAGGAGTGAACCAAACAATCACAAGAATCAATATCAATGAAGACCAATCACCTTAGAATCAAATGATGAACACAATGATTTTTTACCGAGGTTCACTTGCTTGCCGGCAAGCTACTCCTCGTTGTGGCGATTCACTCACTTGAAGGTTCACGCGCTAATTGGCATCACACGCCAAACTCTCAATAGGGTGCCGCACAACCAACACAAGATGAGGATCACACAAGCCACGAGCAATTCACTAGAGTACCTTTTGGCTCTCCGCCGGGGAAAGGTCAAGAACCACTCACAATCACTATGATCGGAGCCAGAGACAATCACCACCCTCCGCTCGATGATCCTTGCTGCTCCAAGCCATCTAGGTGGTGGCAACCACCAAGACTAACAAGTGAATCCCATAGCGAAACACGAACACCAAGTGCCTCTAGATGCAAACACTCAAGCAATGCACTTGGATTCTCTCCCAATCTCACAAAGATGATGAATCAATGATGAAGATGAGTGGGAGAGCTTTGGCTAAGCTCACAAGGTTGCTATGTCAATACAAATGACCAAGAGAGTGAGCTAGAGCTAGCCATGTGGATTAAATAGAAGCCCTCATGAAATAGAGCTGCTGTACCCCTTCATTGGGCACAACATGGGGTGACCGGACGCTTCCGGTCATATTGATCGGACGCTGGACCTCAGCGTCCGGTCACGCGATGCATGCCACGTGTCCCCTCTCTTCAAATGTTGATCGCCCAATCTCAACAGTCAAGTGACTGACCGAACGCAGCAGCTCAAAGTGACCGGACGCTGAACCCCAGCGTCTAGGTCGTTTCCAGTAAGCATCTAGAGATGACTTTTTACAACCAGACGCGTCCGGTCATGCTTGACCAGACTCACCCAGTGTCCGGTCACACGGTGACTCCCCTAGTGCGCTTCCACATCAGCAGGACCGGACACACCCTATCAGCGTTCGGTCACCAAGTGACCCAGCGTCCGGTCGAAGACCGACGCCAGCGTCTTCGCTGCTTCTACTGATCGGACAGCGCCTGGTCCAACCGAGGCCAGCATCCGGTCACTTACAGTGACCTCTGTCTTTTCTGTCTAGGGTGTCGGTGGCACCGTTGGACTATCCACACTCTACGGGCGGACACTCTGCCGGTGAAATTCCTAACCCTTGCTCAAATGTGCCAACCACCAAGTGTATCACCTTGTGCATATGTGTTAGCGTATTTTCACAAACATCTTCAAGGGTGTTAGCACTCCACTAGATCCTAAATGCATATGCAATGAGTTAGAGCATCTAGTGGCACTTTGATAACCATATTTCGATACGAGTTTCACCCCTCTTAATAGTACGGCTATCAATCCTAAATATGATCATACTCCCTAAGTGTCTTGATCACCAAAACAAAATGGCTCCTACCATTTATACCTTTGCCTTGAGCCTTTTGTTTTTCTCTTTCTTCTTATCAAGTCCAAGCACTTGATCATCACCATGGCATCACCATCATCATGTCATGATCTTCATTTGCTTCACCACTTGGAGTGTGCTACCTATCTCATGATCACTTGATAAACTAGGTTAGCACTTAGGTTTTCATCAATTAACCAAAACCAAACTAGAGCTTTCAATCTCCTCCTTTTTGATAATTGATGACAACCCATTCACAAAGATATGAATTGAAATTTAATTGAATCCATGTTGCTTGTCCAAGCATATTTACTATGTGTAAAAGGATATGGATAAGTTTTATGAACTCCATATGGTAGCAATTGCTCCCCTTACATATGTACTAAGAGTTTGGATTGTAGCTTGCACATATGCTTAGATAAGAAATATAGGGGACAATGTCTACCAAATGATGCTAAGGTATAAAAGATGGACCTTTGAAGCGTGATAGCAATCGGAGTGCACCAATATACCATCATTAGCACCATGGTTAGCTCTATACCACTTGGAAACACTTGGAAATAAAATTACTAGATAAACTTATGCATGCTAGATTTTCATTTCATCATTCAAACCTACAACTAGCATACACCACACAAGCATGGATATTGAAATTTAAAACTTGTGCCATGCAAGCAAACATATGAAATGCACATTCCAATGCACCATACAAGTTCATGAGCTTGCTCCCCCTACTTGTGTGCTCAAAGTTTTAATTTATCCCTTTCCTTTATCATATTTCTCCCCCTATGTCAAATTCTTCCCTTTGTTGTGTTTTTCACTATCTTTGTACACTATTTCTCCCCCTTTGTCATCAATGACCATAAATGTTCAAAATGTAGATAGGTTGAGATTATCAATGGGGTGAGGATCATTTTCCCAAATTTGGTCCAATCTAGATCATTTGCTAAAGATATTTAACTCGGTTTGATCCAAGGACAAGCTTCTTCACACCTCCAAATAAGAGTTATCTTGTACCTATATTGAGTTAAACACTTAGAGCTCATTTTCTAGATTAAACACTAAGTTTACAAGCCCACAAACATGTCATATGCTACCACTAGATCAAAATAATCATAGAAGCAATAGTGGTATCATACAATCATCAAATTCATTTGATTTTCATGAATGAGCCTATTACATATGAAAGATGTCAAGATACACTAAACAAGTCCTTAGCAAGGATGTATGCCATGCCAATCAACTTTTACCTTGTATTGCTCGAAGGAGAGGCATGTCATATAAATGGAGGTGCATCAACACATATTTGAGAAATCCAATATGTTTAACTCATTCCTTAGCTTGCAAAACCTTTTCTCATCCAATGGCTTGGTGAATATATCGGCAAGTTGATCTTCGTTGCCTACACTCTCAATGCAAAAGTCCCCTTTTTGTTGGTGATCTCTTATAAATAGTGGCGGACATCAATGTGCTTTGTTCTTACATGTTGAACCGGATTGTTGGTCAACTTGATTGCACTCTCATTATCACATAGCAATGGCACTTTCTTGAACTTGATTCCAAAGTCACTCAAGGTGGCCTTCATCCAAAGTATTTGTGCACAACAACTACCGACGGATATGTATTCGGCTTCGGCGGTTGATAATACAACACTATTTTGCTTCTTTGATGACTATGAAACAAGTGATCTTCCCAACAATTGACATATGCCCAAGGTGCTCTTTCTTTAACCTTGCATCCCACATAATCTGAGTTGGAGTAACCAACTAGCTCAAACTTTACTCCTTTGGGATACTACAAACCAACATTTTACGTATGCTTCAAGTACCTCAATATTCTCTTTGTAGCCTTCAAATGACTTTCTCTTGGTGAGACTTGAAATCTTGCACACATGCATACACTAAACATGGCATCTGGCCTTAATGCGGTCACATAGAGTAGACTTCCAATCATAGACCGATATAATTTTTGATCCACTATATTTTCACTTGCATCACTATCCAAGTTGCCATTTGTTTCTATTGGTGTGCTAATGACTTTGCTATCACTCATGCCAAACTTCTTGATCATGTCCTTAATATACTTGCCTTGACTCACAAAAGTAACATTCTTCAATTGCTTGATTTGAAGACCAAGGAAGTAACTTAACTCTCCAATAATGGATATCTCAAACTCATTAGCCATCATCTTTCCAAATTCATCACAAAAGTCTTTCACGGCTGCTGTTCCTCTGACCGATAAAGGTTAGATTCCGGAGCAACCAGAAGATCTAGAAACTGTAAATCTTGTCGATATTCACAATACAGCATACTACTATATACAACCATCAACAAGAAGGTGGATAGATTATACCTTGCCTGAAAAGAAGAGCTATCCAGGGAGACCTATCATCCCCATTGCCATTGGACCTCACATTTTCGAAGAAACTATCTATGACTTTGGAGCAAGTGTCAACATCATGCCTAAGGTATTCTATGATCAAATTAATAGAGATACTTTGTTGTACACAAACATGCGTTTACAGCTTGCAGATCCATCTCTCTGCTACCCCAAGAGAGTTCTTGAAGATGCCATTGTTTGAGTGTGACAATCATATGTTCCCATAGATTTTGTGGTTTTGGAAATAGTTGGAGATATAAGGGCACCCATTATTTTGGGCCAACCTTTCCTAAGCACTGCGAAAGCCATCATCTATGAGGACAGTGCCAAGATCTGCTTCATAATCAAGGATAAAAAGGAGAAGTTTTCTTTCAAGAACTGCATCTTGCAATCTCCTGGACATCCGCAGATGTCGTACCCTGTCCGAAGAAACAACAGTGACCAAGAAGAAGAATACTAGGAGAAGGAGGAAGAACAAGGTCAGGCAACCACCAGAAGAATCAGTCAATATGATCAACACACTCATATCAGAGTATGACCACCTCCTCGCTTCACCATTCCTTGCTAAGAAGGATGATCCAGGCGTACCCACGATCGAGTGTACCGTTAGATAGAATATTCCACAAGACCTTCAGTGACATTAGGTCGGGCATCAATATAATATTCAAGGTAATGTATGAATATTTATTTGGTGATGAACCTTTGTTTCCTACATATATGCAACTGCAGATGGCAGACCAATCAATCCAATTTTCAGAGGAAATAGCCAAAGATGTCATGGTAAGAATACATGATCACTATGCCCCTACCGACTTCATGGTTCTGGACATGGGAGAAAAAGAAGACGACACACCCATCATCCTTGAAAGACTGTTCCTCAACCCCACCAATGTAATCATCTACGTTGGATCTAGACAAGTCCACTTCCAATTCCCTGGAGAAAAAGGTACGTTGTTATTTTAATAGTTATACCACTTATGAACAACCGAAGATGTCCCGCTTTAGGATGAGACGTCGATCATTCCAACACCAAAGGAATCAACTCCCAAAGAATGAATGGAAACAAGATGAAGAACCTGAAGAAGTTATGAAGATGAACCTACTCCGCCTAAGACCAGTCCATACACGAAACAGGTATGGAAAGAAAAGGTGACATCATCTGAGTCACTATCACTAGAGGTGCAACCATTAAGGTCTCCATCTCTAGGATCGACAGATGCACCTAGAGAATAAAGGACTATCTCCAGTCAAGTCCTGTTCAGAGGATTTAAAAATCTAAACCCTCGTCGGGAGGTAACATCGGTAGTTATCCATATTTACTTTTTCGCATTGCATGAATTATTTTCACTTTAGCACATTTAATTTTCTACATTAGCATTGCATTAGTAAAAGAAAGATGAAAAGTTTCATGACTGCATTTCATCATTGCATTATAAATCCTAAGCCCCATGTGAATAAATCTATGGTGTAAATACCCATGGTAATATTTACTGTGGAGGCATAAAAATTAAAAATACCATGCATACATATTTTCTATTCTGCATATCATAAAATTAGAAAATCCAAAATATATTAGGTAAATATTCTGCTAATACAAAAATATTTGTAAACCTAAAGAACAGCTAATCTCCGGACGGCTGACCGCTAACCATTTTTCCTAATCCGTTCCATAAGTTTTGGTATTCTTGTTGGTATTTTACAGGATGACGTACAAAGATCAAGAGCAAGTTCACCTGGTTATTTTCATCTCATTCCATCCTGGGATGAGAAGGGCATCCACTGGTAAAACCACTCTAAGAAAGACCACAACAACATCCAGCTTGGGGGAGGAGCACCCCCCATGTATCAAGATAAGTATTGCTTTCCCTTTTATTTCTAAGTTTGCTATATAGTTACTAGGAAGAGATGCATAACTAAAATCAAAATAAAAATTTATCTTTGTCTTATATATATTAGTAAAAAAATGAAAACAAAATAAAAGGTGTGTTTAGTTTTCTTTAAATTTGTTTTTTAAGAGCTAAATAAAATGGACTCTGAGGATAATCTCCTGCAATGGAAATGATGAATAGTTGCCCTATTGTAATTCCTTTTAAGTACCTAGTTTTCAGCCTTGAATTTTTCCGAGTTTTGGATACGACTGTTTTGATGTAAGAATTTGCTCTGAACTTAAACTCGTGGGTAGCATATGCTTGATCTAAGTCTAGATAATTGACGGATATGATATGAGAAGATCTGAGCTGATGTTTATCTTATTCTAAGTGATACTAAAGTTCTAGAGATTTATCTTTTGAAAAACATAAAAATTCTACATGATGAGCTTCGGTATGACAAAGCTTTAATTCCTACCAGAGCCATATATGATATTTAGACTAGAAAAACTTCCACTCATATATGTTGCTTGTTTTGCATTGAGTTTAGTCAAGCTTTGTTGACCCTTATGAGAGGTTTTGTCATGCTCTTAAAATCAAGATCACGTACACACCACCCACAAATACACTAATCCTACACTGGGGGTAGGTGCAAAAACATGTCATTCCATCTAGATCCACCTAAAAATGTTTTACTCCTACTCTGGGGTGAACACCAAAAATATGTTCATAGGATTTTCCATCAATTAGATGCTCCAAGTTCTTGTTGCTATCTCTCAAAGGTTTTATTACAGAAAAGAGGCATGGGGCTATGCAAAAGTTATTCACAAAAAAAGACAAGAAAAGAGAGAGAGAGAGGAGAAAAAATGGACAAGTGTCCGAGATATTTAAAATAATGGGTACTCAGATGCCCACCTAAAAAAGAAGAGAGATGAATAAGATAGCCCCTGTTCTCTTGCAAAAAGATTTCCAAAGTTTTAAAAGAGAGATATGTTTTTAAGGAGCATAGTAGAAATATGTTAGCCACCATATATATCCACCATACATCCACACACATGCACATCTTAATTTGATTGTATGACTCAACTCTCTTTGGATCCAAGGTTTAACTTTACAATATATGTATTACAAGTGTCGGTGCAGAATGTGACCAACTAGTAAATATTTGTAGTTTTGTCCTACCACTCAATGATATAGGGTTTATACTGGTTCAGGCAACGTGCCCTACGTCCAGTTTAAGTCAGTTGGTGACTTTATTCTTGAGCCCAGGTGCTCGAAGTCTGTAGTGGGGTTACAAATGAGAAGGAAAAAGATAGGGTGTACAAGAGATCCGGTTGACTCCGTTCGGAAGGGCCGAGAGCGACAAGAGCTCCGCTATGCGCTAAGTGTTCAAGCGTGTGCTTGGGGTTCGAACCCGATGATTCTGTGGTTGTGAGCTAGTGAACTTGATCGATGTTGGTTAACTCAAAGGGACTCAAAAAGCTCTCCTTTGCTGAAGGGAGCGCATCCCCTTTTATAGATAAAAGGGATAGCTTTACAAGTGAGAGGGTGAGGGTATGTATGCTACTAGGCTCTGTTGCCCATGCCGATGGGTACAAGATAATGGTAGGCGCCTACAACACTGTTGATGTCACTGTAGAATGTCAGATGCACATGGGAGGTTGCGTTGCCTTCTTCATAAATGAAAGATGTCGGTATCTGCAAATACTGTTGATGCCTAAAGACATATGAGGAGTTTCACCATGTTCACCTGGTATGGTAAATCCCAATGCCCACAACACTATCGATGCCTAGGGGCATGTGGGGGGCCTTACCGTATGGGAGTTTACGGCACCTACAATACTATAGAGGGAAATATCGGCGCCTACAATACTGTTTGTGTCAGGGCGATTGTAGAGTACTGTTCCTACAGGTGTACAGGGTATGGTCCTTGGTATCGTGGATTGACTTGTGCGCCCTGGCTTGCTTTCTCTGTTCATCCCTTGGTTCCTTCCGAGCGGGCGTCCCTGGTCAGATGGCCCCAGTCGGTCCTGGTTGCGTCAGTCGGAGAAGAGCGGTGAGCAGGGTTTCTGTGAACCCTGGTCAGAGACGCGGGGTCGAAGTCAGACTGTAGCGCTTGGGCTTGGCCTTCCAATCGGAGAAGCCGTCCAGAGGCGGCTGGAGTCCAAAGCGAGCGCTCCGGTCGGAGAGGTGGGCCAAAGTAGTCGACGAGCGGGTGTTGTTCTTCTTTGGCCAGACCTTCTGGTTGGTGACTGGACTGCCCTTCCGGCCTGTTGTTTTTAGACTCTTGGGCCAGCCCATGAGTTGTGTGCTACCTGCTTGGGTCGAGCCTTGGCATGGAAGCCGGTCCCCGAGGGACCCTAGGTTTATGAACCCGACAGGAGCCCCCGAGCCCCCAGGCGAATCGGGCAGAATCGTTCGGGGGGTTTTATTTTTGACGGGGGTGCGTGCGAGCGCACCCGCGGGTGTAGCCCCTGAGCCCCCGGGCGGTTCGGGCAGAACCGACTGGGGGGTTTTCTGTGTTGTCAGTGGAGGAGGTTTCCATTTTGTCGGTGGGTGCGTGCGAGCGCACCCACGGGTGTAGCCCCCGAGCCCCCGGGCGGTTCAAGCATAACCGTCTGGGGGGTTTTTTCGGTAGCGAGCGTGTGTGCGCATTTTTAGTTGGGACGGAGCTTGTTTAACCAAGACATCATTGTACAGCCGAGGCATTTTTAGTTGGTTGAGAGATTGAGACAAGATTCACTAATCCCTGGCGTCGGTGCGCGCCGTGGGATTGGGTGAGGAAGTTAGTTTTGATCGAGACAGAGCTCACTGATCCTAGCATCGATGCGTGCCACGGGATCGGGTGAGTTGGAGTCAGGGGTGAGATCGGGGTCGCGGACCCAGGTGCTTTGGAGCATAGTCGGAAGCGTAGCTGGATGGGACGAGATCGAGGTCGCAGACCTAGGTTTTTGGAGCGCAGTCGAAAGCGTAGCCGGATGGGTGAAAGGTCCTAATGGCTAGAGGGGGGGTGAATAGCCTAATAAAAATTTCTACAACAACACTTAACCAAATGGTTAGACAATTATGAGGCGAAGCGAGTGTTGCGCTAGCCTACTCAAAATGCAAGCCACCTACCACAATTCTAGTTTAGATAGTGTCAATTCACACAAGAGCAATGACACTACCCTATGTTAGTGTGCTCTCAAAGGCTAACTAAAGAGCCACACCAACCAAGCATGCAAGCTCTCACAACTAGCTATACTAAAGAGCTTGTCAACTAGTTTGCGGTAAAGTAAAGAGAGTGATCAAGAGGGTTATACCGCCGTGTAGATGAATGAACCAATCAATTACGAAGATGAATAACAATGAAAACCAATCACCTCGGAATCAATGATGAAGACAATGATTTTTACCGAGGTTCACTTGCTTGCCGGCAAGCTAGTCCTCGTTGTGGCGATTCACTCACTTGGAGGTTCACGCGCTAATTGGCTTCACACGCCAAACCCTCAATACGGTGCCGCACAACCAACACAAGATGAGGATCACACAAACCACGAGCAATCCACTAGAGTACCTTTTGGTGCTCCGCCGGGGAAAGGTCAAGAACCCCTCACAATCACCACGATCGGAGCCGGAGACAATCACCACCTCCGCTCGACGATCCTCGCTGCTCCAAGCCGTCTAGGTGGCGGCAACCACCAAGAGTAACAAGCGAAATCCGCAGCGAAACACGATCACTAAGTGCCTCTAGATGCAATCACTAAAGCAATGCACTTGGATCACTCCCAATCTCACTATGATGATGAATCAATGATGTAGATGAGTGGGAGGGCTTTGGCTTAGCTCACAAGGTTGCTATGTCAATGAAAATAGCCAAGAATATAAGCCACAGCCAGCCATGGGGCTATAAATAAAGCCCCAATCAAATAGAGCCGTTATACCCCTTCACTGGGCAAAACGCGCTCTGACCGGACGCTCCGGTCATACTGACCGGACGCTGGCCCTCAGCGTCCGGTCGCCCGATGGACGCCACGTGTCATCGCCTTCAAACATTGTTCGTCAGATTCCAACGGCTACGAAGCTGACCGGACGCTCCGGTCAAAACTGACCGGACGCTGAAGCCCCAGCGTCCGGTCATTTCCAGTAAGCTCCCCGAGGCATGTTTTTCTGACCGGACGCGTCCGGTCCACCTTGACCGGACGCAGCCAGCGTCCGGTGCTCAACCCTAGCCTACTGTGCCGTCTGACAGCTCGACCGGACGCAGCCTTTCAGCGTCCGGTCGCTGAGTGACCCAGCGTCCGGTCAGTAGACCGACGCCAGCATCATTTCGACCAACTCCATTTCAACTCTAACTTCTTCACCCTTGCTCCAATGTGCCAACCACCAAGAATTTTGCATCCGGCACAATAGAAAATAGACATTTCATTTTTCCAAAAGCACCGAATCCCGCCTCGTAAGCTCGGCGGGAGGGAGAGAGGGACCCAAACCCATCTCAACCCTACAAGCACCTTGTGCACGTGTGTTAGCATATTTTCACAAATATTTTCAAGGGTGTTAGCACTCCACTAGATCCTAAATGCATATGCAATGAGTTAGAGCATCTAGTGGCACTTTGATAACCGCATTCCGATACGAGTTTCACCCCTCTTAATAGTACGGCTATCAAACCTAAATGTGATCACACTCTCTAAGTGTCTTGATCACCAAAACAAAATAGCTCCTATGGTTTATACCTTTGTCTTGAGCTTTTTGTTTTTCTCTTTCTTCTCTTCAAGTTTAAGCCCTTGATCATCTCCATGCTATCACCATTGTCATGTTATGATCTTCATTTGCTTCTCTACTTGAAGTGTGCTACCTATCTCATGATCACTTGATGAACTAGGTTAGCACTTAGGGTTTCATCAATTCACCAAAACCAAACTAGAGCTTTCAATGGGGCGAGATTAGGGTCGCAGACCTAGGTTTTTGGAGCGTAGTCGGAGTGGGCGAGTTCGGGGTCATAGACCTAGGCTTTTTGTGTCTTGAGCCCCCGAGCCTCGTTGGGCCTTAGTAGGGGTTGGTGCGAGTTGTGTGCGTTACCCCATCCTCGGTTCCTCACAACCGGAGAGGCTGAGTTTTATCGCTTGTCCCGATCGCTCGGGCTCGAGTGACGCGCTCAGTGAGTTCGCTAACGAGTATGACCAAGCGGAATCTAGGTCCGTCGTTCGTGATGGGGTCGGCATAGCCCTCTTGTGACATTCCATTGCTCCTTTACCTGCAACCCGGCAGATGCCTGGGTCGTTCTAGAGACCGACCCGGGTGGCCTAATGGTCTCCCCTCGATGGAGATTCTGTGGGCTTGGTGAGAGGTTTAGGATCGAACGAGAAGGTTGAGATGACCTAGTTTGCTAGACTAGGCGAGGGCCGCATGGGGCTCATCTGCGATTTTCTCCCCTGGCTTTGCTCATGTCGAATGAGGCAATCGCTGCTTCATGACACAACACGGAGTGTTGTGATGCATTTCGCTGCACGTGCGATGCTTAGTTCCCGAGCCCCTAGGCGGTTCAGGGCTCGAATCATCCAGGAGGCATGAGCGTATGAAATGAATGCGTGTATGGATGTATGAAATATTTATAAAGAAATAGAGGGGTTTGGTAGTTTCTACCTTGATGACTTGAGTGACGGGGTTTGGAGAGCTTCAATCGGAAATGTCCGACTGGGACCCGTGCTTGTCGTTCATGATGGAGTCAGCATGGCCTACATGGGGCGTCCCTTCACTTCCTACCTGTGTCTCGGTGTGTCTTTCTGAGCCGTTCGATCGACTTGGGAAGCCCGATGGTGTCTCCCGGTGGAGATCCCATTTTGGGTTTTTCCATGTCTCGCCTAGGGAGGTGGAGAGCCCGCTGCACGTGGTGACGCTTCGTCTCTCATGCCTGGTTGTGCGGTAGTGGTGGGCCATACCTAGGCCACATTCTGCCTGACCGGGCGTCGCTCCGTCTGACCAGGCGTCGTTCCGTCGGTCAGTGTACATCCCATCGTTTCCCATCTGTATTGAATGGGGAAAGGGAGAGAGTTTTTCGCTCTGATCTTTTGCCCCTCTTCAGCTGTCACATCTCCTCCTTAAATAGGGGGCAAGGGGGGCTTTTCGTCATAGTCCTTTGCCTGTTCTCCAACTATTGTCCCTCCTTCTTCTTCCTCCTCACCGAGAGTGCCTGTATGCCATGGTGGTTCCTAAGTGAGAGAGATGGTAAGTGAGGGGGAGGACTTATAGATCCTTTCATGAATCCAAAACGCGATGTCGAGCTGGAGGCTGCCCGGGGCGGTGTTGGCCATCTTTGCCTGAGAAGGGGTAGCTTCCGTCGAAGGGGGTGGCTTGCTGGACTCATCTGCGAGGCCTTCTTCGAGATGGAGCCATGTGTGGACTTTCTCTGGTGGATCTTCGTCGGGCGAGCCTTGTCAGAGGGGAAGTTGCTTGGGATCATGCCGGTGGAGGGTTCCACGCCTACAGCTACTCAGGTTGGCTAGTTCATAAAGTTTAATGAGATCTCTTCCAGTCATGGCGGCCATACCTCAATTGCGTCATCCCTGACTAGGAGCTGCCTCGACTGCATGAGAAGGTTAGGAGCTCTATGCTCTTCTGCTGAGCATCTATGGGCATGACACCCTTGAGGTACCCGTTGCACTTGCCGAAGTTGAGGGAGCGAAATCGGGTGGGTCCCTTGAGGTACCCGTTGCACTCGCCGAAGTCGAGGGAGCGAAACCGGGCGGGGCCCCAGCGAAGGTGGTTATGTCTGGCGACGTGTGCCGTGGTTCCTCCTTGGGCGTTCAGGCGATGTCGTCGAGCGGCCGCAGTAGTATTTGTAGTAGTAGAAAATGTAATAATTGAGTTTGTGGGTGAGTCCCCGTGTGAACAATTTTTTTGTATCAATTAATACACCAGTACTGCTTTTTGTGACAGAACCACGATATCTGTTCCTTGTTTCTATCCTGGCATGATTTTCATTTTTACGCTTTTTCCTCTCTCACTTGCTCGTTAGTTCTGTAGGCCGCAGCTGTTAAGAGCCTGGGCGTGGCCCACGGGGCTCGGCTGCCTGTAACTGTAGGTCGTGGTAGGGTGCGTTCGGTTGGGAGTAAGAATAGAGTCACGTAGGGCGATCAAAGGAATGGAATGTGCTTCCGCTCGGGGACAAAGTTGTTTTATCATGTGATAGTAAGGAGAAGAGAGGTAATATTTGATGTTGTATCCTTATGAAGCCCTCGAGCACCCCGGGCTGAGAGTGTTCGGGCTAGGGTGCTTTTACAGGAGCATGTGTTAACTAAAAAGCGGTTATACCAAATTTAGGGGAAAAATGACGTAGTTGTTCAATGTTCCAAGTGTTGGTGAGAACATTGCCGTTGTTGTCCTCCAGTCGGTAGGCGCCCGGTCGGATTACTTCCGGTCACCGTATAGGGCCCTTCCCATGGTGGAGAGAGCTTGTGTTTTTCCTTTGTCAATTGGGTCCTCCGAAGTACGAGATCGCTGACTTCGAGTATCCTCCCTCTGATCTTCCTTTTCATGGTACCTACAGAGGGTTTGTTGGTAGCGAGCGGAGTGGATGACGGTCGTCTCGTGGGCCTCTTCGAGCAGGTCGACTGCGTCTTGTAGGGCCTCCATGGCTCGGTCACGGTCGAAAGCCTTCACTCTTGGGGCGCCGTGGTCGAGGTCGGAGGGTAATATTGCCTCAGCTCCGTAGGCCAAGAAGAAGGGCGTGAACCCTGTGGATCGGTTTAGGGTCATTCTTAGGCTTCAAAGGATCACTGGGACCTTTGAAACTCATCGCCCATCGTACTTGTTGAGTTGGTCGAAGATGTGTAACTTAAGTCCCTAGAGGACCTTGCCATTGGCGCGTTCGACCTGACTGTTAGTTCATGGATGTCCGACCAAAGCCCAGTCGATCATGATGCCGTATCCATCGCTAAAGTCTAGGAACTTCTTCTCGGTGAAGTTAGTCCCGTGGTCAGTGATGATATAGTTAGAAACGCCAAACCGGTAGATGATGTCGAGGAAGAATTTGACTACCTCCTCCGAGCGGATGTTGGTGATGGGCTTGGCCTCTATCCACTTGGTGAACTTGTCGACCGCTATGAGTAGGTGAGTGAAACCTCTTGGGCCCTTTTTGAGGGGTCCCACAGTGTCGAGGCCCTAGACCATGAATGGCTAGGTGATGGGGATGGTTTGGAGCTCCTGTGCCGGCAAATAGGTTTACCAAGCGTAGAACTGGCATCCTTCACACCTGTGGATGACCTCCTCTGCATCTCGCAGCACAGTGGGCCAGTAAAAACCTTGGCGAAAGGCTTTTTTGACCAGCAACCTTGGGGCCACGTGGTGTCCGCAAATCCTAGCATGGACCTTGAGGAGGAGCTGCCTCCCCTGGTTGGTGGGGATACACTTCATGAGTACCCCTGATGGACTCTGTTTGTAGAACTCATCACCGAGCATGATGAAGGTCTTAGCATGTCGAGCGATCCATCTGGCTTCAGTCCTTTTGGGCGGGAGAACCTCCTTGAGGAGGTAGGCGAGTAGCGGTACTCGCCAGTCAGCTTGATTGAGTGCCAATATGGTGACGTTCGTGGGTGACATCATCCTAGAGGTACTAGGATCGGAGCCCCTGAGCGCTGGCTTGGTGTTGGGGTCAGAGCCCCCGAGAGCCGGCCGGGCATCGGGGTCAAAGCCCTCGAGTGCCGGCTGGGCATCGGGGTGTGTCTGGATCGGACTTTCTAGGATGCGGGCGGACCGCTCGTGGACATCGTTGATGAAGACCCCACTCAGGGATGGATCCCATCTGGCAGCCAATTTTGCAAGGAAATCGGCAGCATCGTTGTCCCTTCGAGGGACATGATGTAGTTCGATCCCCTGGAATTTGTCCTCGAGCTTGCGCACCTCTTGGCAGTATGCTGTCATGAGGGGGCTTTTGTAGGACTCCTTCATGACCTGATCCATGACCAGTTCTGAGTCGCCACGAATGTAGAGTCACGTAGCATCGAGCTCGATGGCGATGCGTAGTCCGTTGATAAGGGCCTCATATTCCACAGCGTTGTTTGAGGCAAAAAAATGGAGGCGGATGGCGTAGCGGAGCCTACTCCCGTCTGGGGAGATCAGAACCACTCCAGCCCCCGAGCCAGGCGCCATTATGGACCCATCAAAGTACATTGTCCAGTACTCATGGGTGACGTCCAGGGTCGGTAGCTAGACCTCCGTCCATTCGGTGACAAAATCCATAAGAGCCTGAGATTTAATAGCGATGCAAGGGGTATACCTGATGTCATGGCCCATGAGTTTGAGTGCCCACTTGGAGATTCGTCCTACGGCGTCGCGGTTGTGGATGATCTCTGAGTGGGTATGAAGTGACGACCGCAACTTCATGGTCGGTGAAGTAGTGTAGGAGCTTCCTGGTCACCATTAGCATGGCATATAGGAGTCTCTACACCTAGGGGTACCAAACCTTGGGGTCGGTAAGTACCTCTCCGACGAAGTATACGGGTCGCTGTACCTTGAGCTGGTGCCCTAGCTCCTCCCTTTCAACGACCAGGGCAGCGCTCACCACATGGTTGCTTGCCACGATGTAAAGGAAGAGGGGTTCTCCCTGTTCGGAAGCGACGAGGATTGGGGCTGACATCAGGGACATTTTGAGGCTTTCGAGAGCCTACTAGGCTTCCTCAGTCTAGACAAAGGTGTTCGTCTTTTTGAGGAGCTTGTAGAGTGGCATCCCCTGTTCGCCGAGCCGGGAGATGAAGCGGCTCAGGGCAGCCAGATAGCTGGTGAGCCTTTGCACGCCCTTGACGTTGTGTATGGGGCCCATGTTGGAGATGGCCGTGATCTTTTGGGGCTGGTCTCGATGCCGCGCTCGGACACGATGTATCCAAGCAGCTTCCCTTCGGAACCCCGAAAACACATTTTCGGGATTTAGCTTGATGTTGAACCTTTGGAGGTTCATGAATGTTGTGGCCAAGTTTGCGATCAGGTCGCAAGCTTGAGCTGTTTTGACCACTATGTCATCAACATAGACGGCGATTGTTGGTTTTGGCCGCTCGGCTTGATCAGGCTGATCGAGCGGGTCGATTTGGTCGGCGAAGCATTGCTGCGTGCACCTTTGGTAGGTGGCGCCAGCGTTCTTCAGGCCGAAAGGCATGGTCACGTAGCAGTACAAACCATATAGGGTGATGAACGAGGTTGCGAGCTGATCGAATTCTCTCATCATGATATGGTGATAGCCTGAGTAGGCATCTAGAAAGGAGATGATCTCGCAACCCGAGGTAGAGTCGACTATCTGGTCTATGCACGACAAAGGAAAGTGATCCTTTGGACATGCCTTATTGAGTCCAGTATAATCAATGCACATTCTCCACTTCCCAGTCTTCTTTTTGACAAGAACAGGATTGGTAAGCCAGTCGAAGTGGAATACCTCTCTGATGAATCCGATTGCCAGGAGTTTGGCGATCTCTTCACCTATGGCCCTGTGCCTTTCGTCGTCGAAGCGACGCAGGCACTGCTTGGTGGGCTTTGAGCCCAGGATAAGGTGCAATGCATGCTTAGCGACCTCCCACGGCATGCCCAGCATGTCAGAAGGCTACCATACGAAGACATCGCGATTGTCGCGTCGGAAGTCGACGAGCTCGTATTCCTATTTGGCCGAGAGCTAGGTCCTAATCCAAACCATCTTGGTTGGGTTGGTGGGGTCAATTCCCACCGCCTTGGTTTCCTCGAGCGGACAAAAGGCCACTAAGGAGGTTGGTTTGTTGCAGTCTAGGACTGCCGAGGCCGACGATTCCCTGAGCCGCGGGAGCTCGGATGAGTTGACGACCGTAGTGGTGAGCTCGTAGTGCTCACGGTCACACATGAAGGCGTGCAAAAAGGCGCTACTTATGGTGATGACGCCATTTGGTCTTGGCATCTTCAGCTTGAGGTAGGTATAGTTGGGGATTGCCATGAATCTTGCGTAGCATGGCTGCCCCAAGATGGCGTGGTAGGACCCTAGAAAGTCCACCACCTCGAAGGTGAGGTCCTCCGAGCGGAAGTTGGCCCGGCTGCCGAACATGATGGGCAGATCGATCTGTCCGAGTGGGTATGCCTGCGCTCTCGGGATTACCCCATGGAAGGGGGAGCCCGCCAGGCGAAGCTCCGATCAGGGGATGCGCATGGCATTGAGGGTGTTGATGTATAGGATGTTGAGGCCGCTGCCTTCGTCCATTAGTACCTTGGTAAGGCGCTTCTTGCAGACGATGGGGTCGATGATGAGTGGGTAGCACCCTGATCTCACGATGTGGGAGGGATGGTCCCTCTGATCGAAAGTGATCGGAGATTCCAACCAGCTGAGGAAGGAGGTGATGGCCATCTCGGCGGTGCATGCCTCTCTATAGTGAACCTTGTGCTATCGCCTGGACCAGATGGCATCGGATCCGCCGAAGATCATGATGCATTCGTCAGGTTGGGGAAACCGTCTCCGTCCTTGCCTACCATGCCTCCTTTCTTGGCTGCCGCCTCTTTGCCGTCTCCCTCCTTTGGTCCGCCGGCCTGTCGGAGGAAACATTTGAGGAGCTCACAGTCCTTGTAGAGGTGTTTAACGGAGTAGGCGTGGTTGGGGCACGAACTGTCCATGAGTTTGTTGAAGTGGTCAGGCAGCCCCTATTGGGGCTACTTGCCCGTGCGATCAGCCGCGGCGACCATCATGGTGTTGTCCGATCGGCGCTAATCCTTTTTGTTCTTCTTGCCCCTCTGTGTGGAGGGGCCCTCGTCTAGGTCCACATGCTTGGCCTTGCCTTTGTCCTGACCTCCACTGAAGACCGCTCCGACTACCTCCTTGCCTGATGCGTGGTTAGTGGCGACGTCGAGCAGGTCGCGGGTGGTACAGGGTTTCTGGCAGCCAAACTTGTGGATCAGGGATTCACAGTTCGTCCCAAAGAGGAATGCACTGATGACGTCTGCGTCTACGACATCAGGGAGGGAGTTGCATCGTCGGGAGAACCTACGGATGTAATCCTACAGGGACTCATTGGGCTCCTGTTGGCAGCTCTTGAGGTCCCAGGAGTTTCCAGAGTGGACATACGTCCCCTGGAAATTTCTGACGAAGACCCTCTTGAGGTCCGCCCAGTCACAGATGATGCCGTGCGGGAGGAACTCATACCATGCCCGAAAATGTTTCCCTACACAAATGGGAAGATACTGAATGATGAAATAGTCATCATCCACTCCTCCAGCCCAACAGGCGAGCCGAAAGTCTTCGAGCCAAATGCCTAGGTTTGTCTCCTCGGTGTATTTGGTGATGTGGGCGGGTGGTCAGAAACGCTGCAAGAATGGTGCTCTCTGGATACGCCGGCTAAAGGCCCATGGTCCCAGGCCCTCAGGGCTGGGGCTCCGGTCGTCCGGCCGGTGGGCGTGCCTAGGGCGCATTTCATCGGTCCCCTCAATGGTTCGGCTGGGATTCGTGTCGCCCTCCACCGTATGGTGGACATCATCATCGTGTCGGGCCCGATGTCGATTGCTGACAATGCTACGAGCGTCCTGGCGCGTATCGGGCCACTCACGTACCGGCAGTTGGTGTGGAGCAGGCGCCGAGTCAGACCATGGCGCGGCTGCCGCCCCTCGAGCCGCGCCTGATGGCTGTAGCGGCGAGCGAATGGAGCGATCCGTCTGGTGCGTCCCCGTCCCCCCGGTGGGGAGAGAGGGCGTGAGTCAGAGTCACGATGCGGAGCTTTCCGCCTGTTGAACGGTGGCGGCTTCTACTAGAACCTAGAGGTTTCGGTAGACTGCCCGCTCCTAGGGGTCGACGGGCTCGGGAACGCCGCACAGAAGCATTGCCGCAGCGGCGATGTTCTGGCCGGCCCGAGTGAATTGTTGGAGATCGTTCCCATCGTTTATGATGTCGTGTTGGACCTAACGGGCGCGACCCCGGGCACCACCCGCTGAGCCATGCGCATGGGGCGCAACGTGCTGTACCGACTGCGTCGGCACAGGCGGTGGCTAGTTCTGCCGCCATTGTTGTAATTCCTCAGCATGCGCTTACGCAGATGCGAGGGCCCCCACACGTGGGTCCGGAGGGGTGTGAGTCTGCGTAGATTCCGCAACCACCGACGGCTGTCCAGGAGCGTCCGCCATAGCGCACTCTCGGGACAGACCGTGGCGCCGATGTTTCTCCACCCATCCATCTCTATGTATTGAAAAAAACAATTTACAGAGTTGCTTAGTGGGTCATGATGCGGACCTAGTGAACCCACAGTACATTCGACGGTGACATGACAAATCACTGTAAAACGGTGACATGACAAATTGATTACTTAATTAACCGAAAAATTGATGTCGCTGATTAATACGAACTTGAGGCAAAAAGTTTCGGCATAATTTCTCCTCTTTTTGGATGCAATCCATACACAAATATGAGATAAATATTTAACCTCAATACAACATGTTGAAACATACAAATATATGCCACATTCATCTGAAACCATATACATAAGCAGTTTAATAGTCCACACAGTCCATAATTATAGTCCATACAATCCTCAAAAGTTTATAATGAAAGTCTAGAAAGTCCATAATATTACATAATAACATATACAAGAAACCATCACTGCCTCCTACTCTTACCCTTACCCTTGTGATCAAGAGCGTCGGTGCCTAGAGTGTAAGGGTCAGGTGGATGGCGTCGTCTAGTGCGTGGTTGTGTATGCTGAGTGGAGGGAGCGTCCTGGAGCTGAGACGGGCCAAGCTCGTCATACCTCTGGTCCACGTCGTTGTCGTTGTCGTCGTCCTTGTCCTCGTCCGCAAGTCCTATGGACCCTGTAGGTGCTTGGCTAGATGAACCTGGGCCTCGTCTGTCTGCAGAAGGAACATGCATGTCTTGCGTCATGCCTATCCTGCAACCACAATGAGCAGCCGCACGGTGTAGTCGACGTAACAGTCTCTATTGTACAAAATTATGTTATTGAAAGAATTGAACGTATTAATAATATATTTGAAAGAATATTTTGGAATCTTACGTCTAGGAAGCTACGCGTGTCATCGTCCCTGACTCTCGGACGAAAGTGCTCAATGTCTTCAACCAAGCATTTGAGGGTATTGTCCTGCAACAAAGTTCACAGTAAGATTATGGTGGTGTGTTGCCTCCTCCATAGCCAAACATAAATAGATAGCAACAAGTCCATGCAATTTAATCCACAGGCAAAGCTTGTTTTAATAGCGCTATCTTCTAATTATAACTTCTACATAGATAGCAACAAGTGAATGCATCAATGTCGTATGAGTAGCTTAACATAGAAAAATAAGGCAATTGACTTACCACTCTGTCCAAGATTGGGCTTGCCTCCACCTGCCTTCTTGCACGAGTAGCTTGGTCGTATGACGTGTCTTCATCGTTGGAGGACTCGATGTCGGCGAAGTCATCTGTTGTCCATTGAGGCCTCAGCCTGCAACATGTCGCACCTTGGTACCAAGCTTGGTACCCCCTGTACTCACGGTCCGTGTGCGGCAAGTTGTTGTCGTCAATGTTGTCGTGCTAGAGCTCCCATTGGTCAATGTAGTGCTAGTGGTGCTTCTCCCAATTAAATTTTTTTCTATTCTTCTTGCGATCCAACCTACATGTCACATAAGATGTTAGTTTCTTAGGGATGAAATTGATGCTATAAAATGATGGCGCTTAAGCTATATAGGAATTAATAGAAAGGGACCATCTCGAGACAATTGAAATAGAAAAACACTTACTGGTGTAGGTTGACGCCAGTCGAGACTAGAGCCGTTGGCCAAAGCTATCTCATTCCAAATTGACATGCAACTCTATATGGCAGGTGGAACTCGACAGCATAGAAACAGATGAGAGGGCACGTCATCCTGTACAAGTCCTCGTTGCTCCAACAAATGTTGCTCAATTGAAAATCAAGTGCCCCCTCTCCATCATATGGCTGCCACGACACCTGCAATATGTCCAAACAAGATGTAAGAATCTATACTAAACCATTTGAAACCAGCATGGGAAATAAAATTTACTTACACTTGACATCGTGAGCGTGTCTAGCTCATTCGTGTACTCTTTGTATGCCCACTCTTAGCGCGCATGTGGAACCTTAACCTAGTCCCAAAAGTATGCCCAAGTCGGCTATCGACTTGGAGGCTGACCTGGGAACCAGCCACGACTAGCTAGAACCTCAGGACGGCCAACTGGTAGACGAGCCCACATCCACAACTGGAGCAGGTACACGCATCCACCAAGTGATGCTGAGAATGAAATCCGATGACACGCCTCGCAAAGCTAGCGGTAAAGAAAAGCCAACACTCTAGAGCCCTAGTTGTATAGACCCGCCTGGTCCCAATCAGTGAGGCAGTGGATCCACATCCATGACGTAGTGTCACCCATGGTGTCGGGGAAGAGAACGTAGGCAAACAGGTGTAGGATCCACGCCCTGCAGTAGTACCCAACTGTCTCCTCATCGGCCTCCTCGGGGCACTGTGCGAACTGTTGCCGGAGCTAGGAGACCCGAACTCTAGAAGTGCAAGCCCCTTGCTCGGGAACCTCACGCCCAAGGAAGGCCTCTACACGTGCTCGTCAACCTTTTGACCTGCACTGTCTAGTCACTGCATTGCCACGAATCCTCACACCGAGCATCTTTTGACAGTCCTGGAGCGTGACTGTCATCTCTCCGAAAGACAAGTGGAAGCTGTGAGTCTCCGGCCGCCACCTACATTTTAGACAAAGTAAGATTACATGTCGAAAAGGCAAGCATATGAACAAATGGCCACGGATGGAGGCAAGGATTGAAGATATTACCGTCAACCAAGGCAGTTATGGCCGCTGAGTTGAACTTGGGCAACCCATGATGAACCTGAAAAGAGATGACATCTAGGCTAGCTCTTTACAGGAAAGGAGTGTACTTGTCGTCGTACGGCATTTCCAAGAACCCATCGTGGGATCTAGAACAAAGGAGCGGGAGGTCCTGCATGGAATAAAACATAGTCTCCCATTACTTCACGATCACAAGTACGCTCACAAAAATTTGAACAAGACATATAGATTATTACCCGCCCCTCCGCTATGAGACGTCCTCGGTGGGTCGCCTCGTACGCCGGGTCAAGCAGGTGGAATTGCACCATCCTACAAAAACAAGTCAATCAAATAGAAATTCAATGTACAATTAAACATAAACTTAGAAATGTACAAGTAATTGACACAATTACAAGCATAAATTGAGACATGCATAATTAATTGAATGAATATGACAAATATGAAAAAAATGAAAACAACCAATTAGTCGCACCTCACTAATTTGCCAATGGCAAGTGCGTGAATTGTGGCCCAGTCTACCGCACTTGCCACACTCGTACTGCTCGGGGTCAGTAAGAAATGGGGTTCCTCTTCCACGCCTCGTTCTTCTGGGTATCTGATCCATAACCATCCTGAGCCTCGTCCTTTTCCTTGATCCACGCTTGTTCCAATGGTAAGTTGGATCCGCAATGTACTTTGGCCCATCATATGGAGGCCACTCTCTAGGGTCCCGGAAAGGCATGAAGTGGGGGCTCCATATGTGCACAAGCGTGTCGACACTGAACTCGTGAGGTATCCTGCTCTCGATATTATAGTTGCGATGCCTAGCTGCTGCCACCAAATGAGAACATAGAAAGTGATACTACCTTGGTTTACCACAAGTACATATGAAATGTTGGAGGATTATCACATGCATCCTCGACTCTCGGACCTCGCCATCGGACGTTGTACTGCCCCTGTGCTCGACCTGATAAGTCCCTGTGGCATGGTCAAAACATGTAACCTCATGTGTGCCAGCCCTTTCATTTGCCTTCTCTAGGTGTGCCTTTGGTTTCGGAGCTCATATCTCTCCATCACTCCGCAACTTCAATGCATGGGCGTGTTTATCGTTGAACCAGGCAACAAGCTTGTAGAAGGTGAATTGAACGATTGCATTCATAGGCATCCCACGTATCCCCAATAGCAACTTATTGACTGACTCTGCCATGTTGCTACACTAAAACTCGTACCTCCATCCACCGACGTCGTGAGCTCTAGTCCATTTCTCCAAATCCCTCATCAAACCTGTGAGCCATTATCTACCTTCTGCATTTGATGCAGTTCTGATCTGCTCCAACTTTTTCTGAAAGTACTTGTCCTCAAGCTATCGAGTAGCCTCCTAGAACAGATCAAAGTTATCCTTCACACCATCCTTCCAGAGTAGATTCTCGGCAAGGTGCCGAGTACACCAACGATGGTGCAAAGGTGCATACCCCTCTATCTGCTCTTGCACGGCATTAAGTATGCCCTAGTGCCTACCAGATATAACACCAACCTCCCTGCTAGGCCCAACCACATGTATCTGGACTAGCCTCAAGAACCATCCCCAACTGTCATTGTTCTCCTTCTCAACCAAAGCAAATGCCAAAGGAACCAACTTGTTCGCATCACAGGATATGGCTATAAGAAGTGTGCCCTGGTATTTGCCAATCAAGAACGTCCCATCAATGGAGAAGATAGGACGACAGTGCCTAAAGGCCTCGACACACTGAGGGAAGCACCAGAAAGCATGGAAGAATATCTGCCTCTCATCTTTCCATGCATTTGGTTTTTGGATATACTCATAATGCATGCCTGGTTTAACCGCTTTGATTGTATTGAAAAGTACTAGCAACTGCTCATACCCATCCTCCCAGTCCCCATATATCATCTTCCATGCTCGCTGCTTAGCCCTCCAAGTGAAAGGTCTTGATATGGCTAGAGGGGGGGTGAATAGCCTATTTAAAATTCTACAAATCAACTAGAGCAATTTGATTAGTAAGACAAATAGCAAAATGCAAACTTGCTCTAGCTCTACGCGGGTTGCAAGCCACCTATCCAACAATTCTAGTTGCGATGATTACTAGACACACAACTTGCTATGATACAACTCACTAAGAGCTCTCAATCTTGCTACACTAAAGAGCTCTACTAGATGAACTTAAATAACAAATCAAGCTCTCAATTCTAATTACACTAAAGAGCCTGTCCCAACTAGTTTGCAATAATATAAAAGAGTAAGTAGGGTGATTATACCGCTGTGTAGAGGGATGAACCAATCATAAGATAAAGATGAAATCAATCACCGAGAGAATGCCAAATAGCGAGAGACAACCGATTTTCTCCCGAGGTTCACGTGCTTGCCAACACGCTACATCCCTGTTGTGTCGACCAACGCTTGGTGGTTCGGTGGCTAAGAGGTGTTGCACAAACCTCGTCCACATAATTGGACACCGCAAGAACCTACCCACAAGTGAGGTAACTCCATGACACGAGCAATCCACTAGAGTTACCTTTCGGCGCTCCACCGGGGAAGGTACAAATCCCTCACAATCACCGGAGATGGCCACGAACAATCACCAACTCGTGCCAATCCTCCACCGCTGCACCAAGCCATCTAGATGGTGGTAACCACCAAGAGCAACAAGTGAAATCCATAGCAAAATACGAATACCAAGTGCCTCTAGATGCAATCACTCAAGCAATGCACTTGGATTCTCTCCCAATCTCAGAAAGATGATGAATCAATGATGAAGATGACTAGAAGGGCTTTGGCTAAGCTCACAAGGTTGCTATGTCAATGCAAATAGCCAAGAGAGTGAGCTTGAGCCAACCATAGGGCTTAAATAGAAGCCCCCATAAAATAGAGCCATTGTACCTCTTCACTGGGCACAACGCGGGGTGACCGGACGCTCCGGTCATATTGACCGGACGCTGGACCTCAGCGTCTGGTCATGCGATGCACACCACATGTCCCTCTCTTCAAATGTTATTTGCCTGATCTCAACAGTCAAGTGATGACCGGACACAGCAGCTAACAGTGACCGGACGCTGAACCCCAGCGTCAGTCGTTTCCAGTAAGCTTCTAGAAGCGATTTTTCCCGACCGGACGTGTCCGGTCATGCTTGACCGGACACAGCTAGCGTTCGGTCACACAATGTCTTCCTCTATGCTGCCACATCAGCATGACCGGACATAGCCTACCAGCGTTCGATCACTGAGCGACCCAGCGTCCGGTTGTTTGACCGACGTCAGTGTCTTTGCTGTTACAACTGACCAGACGCGCTGGTCCCTCTGAGACCAGCGTCCGGTCACTTTGTGACCAGCGAGACCAACTTCTTTTCACCTTTATCTTTTTCACCCTTACTCAAATATGCCAACCACCAAGTGTATCACCTTGTGCATATGTGTTAGCATATTTTCACAATCATTTTCAAGGGTGTTAGTACTCCACTAGATCCTAAATGCATATGTAATGAGTTAGAGCATCTAGTGGCACTTTGATAACCATATTTTAATATGAGTTTCACCCCTCTTAATAGTATGGCTATTTAACCTAAATGTGATCACACTCGCTAAGTGTCTTGATTACCAAAACAAAATGGCTCTTACTATTTATACCTTTGCCTTGAGCCTTTTGTTTCTCTTTCTTATTTTCTAAGTTCAAGCATTTGATCATCACCATGCCATCACCATCGTCATGATCTTCGTCATTGCTTCATCACTTGGAGTAGTGCTACCTATCTTATAATTACTTTAATAAACTAGGTTAGCACTTGGGGTTTTATCAATTAACCAAAACTAAACTAGAGCTTTCACCAAGCTTTACCATAAGTTATCACATAACCTTCATACAACTCTTCAATGGTCCTGATGATTGTTCTAACCTTCATGTTGGGTTCTCCCTATAATATTTTCATCAACCGCTTGGCAATGAGGGTAGATGTCAACTATCAGAACTTCAGTGTCAGCACATGGTCAGCACAATTGTGTGGCCCGACAACTTTTGTGATCTTTCACTTTTCGGTGACCTTTTGTTTCCTTACACAAACCCTCCATGGGCAGCGTTCCTTATCACACACAATAGTGTAACGGCGCTCCGCATATGAATGCAAGATCTTGTAAGGTCTCTTTCGTATCACTGCAAACGCCTGCAACCACCTCTTCAATGCAGGGAGGTCCTTGAATACCCTGCCCTTCTCAATTACCATGTTAGAGCTGGCCTCATGAGCTTTTAGGAGCTCATCATCACGTCCTTCTACACACGCCTAATCAGAAAGAGTAAGGTCACTGAACTCGTGAACTCTTGGATCACGGCGGCCGGAAAAGATACGCCTCAGCATCTCAACATCACTCTCTGTCAGCTCTCCAACAGGGCGATCATCATCAGAATCAAGAGCCCTTGCCATCTCACATGGCTCCGAATCATTAATAATTTCAACACGGTTGGAGCCACGGAATCCATCTGCACAGTGTACTTACGCAGCAACAGGGGGCACATACACATTGTCAGGAATATCTCCTGCAACATAAGTAGAGAAATAAGAAAAGAATAAACAAATGGATGTAAGGAAGGGGCTAAGCTCCCAAAAACCAGGCGGATAAGACACTTACTCGGATGATGCAGTGTCAAAGGGATCTCATGAGGAAGTTCTCCCACGACATCATGACTCTGACAAGCATCTCCAACATGCTCATTGGGGGCAGATTGAGCATCGAGAACCGTAGGTGCAACATCCACATCCATATCAGGTTCCGGGACGGGAGGGACGAAGTGTGTCTGCTGACCCATTGGTGGAAAAAACCCAAGAGGGATGGGATCAACTAACAACCGACGCACAACCACGTTCAAACATTGCAGCTGGCTCTTCATAGCCGATCTCACATAGTTCTCCCACTGATCCGCACAACCAATTGGGATCATTCGCCTGAGAATGTTGGGAGGAGAACCTAGGTGCAGTACACCCTCAATTGCAATGCCATCATCATCATCTCCAAGGCAATGCAGCTCCTCCCGAGCCCTTGCAACCATTTCACTAAATGAAGGCCTATCATTAAATAGCACAGGCATGCTTTGCATGTCAACAAATTCAACATATCCATAGCGATCTCTTTCCATGGTGTCTCCATGATAAATGATCACTAGGTTGTCCATCTAGTTCAAACACATAACGAAACACATTTCCTTTAGTCCAAATTAGCCGATAATTTGTACCTAACAAGTACTTTCTAACTACAAACTAAGTAAATAAGATAATAACTACGTGTGTGTATATATATATAGTGTACCCACTAAAAAGCTACATTCTATTTAGTTAACTAAATATATAACTAACTATCTAAGTACCGAACTTACTGTATCTATGTACCAATGTATCTATATTTCTATCTATGTATATATCTATCTCACTACAAATAATCGAACTACTACACTGCAATTAAAGCTTACTAAGTAGCTACATTGCATTTTCACAATTTTTACATGTTCGACGAGTTCAAGAGCTTGAGCAGACAACGACGACGGCAGGAATTTGGACGGGTCCCGGACGTCGACGGAGTCGCAGTCGGGCGCTGCAGGGTCCGGGGCCAGCAATGGCACGCCCGAGCGATGCAGGGGCCGGGGCCAAGACCGACGGTGGCGCGGCCGGGCGCACAGGGGAAGTGGCCGGCCACGCAGGGACCGGGGCCGGGCGCAGCCACAGCGGGCGGGGCGTGGCCGGGCAGGG
Organism: Miscanthus floridulus; assembly: GCF_019320115.1. Lineage (NCBI taxonomy): Eukaryota > Viridiplantae > Streptophyta > Magnoliopsida > Poales > Poaceae > Miscanthus > Miscanthus floridulus. Next base: position 17,358,607 of record NC_089596.1, read on the forward strand.
TGCGGCGGACGTGGGCAGGGAGCAGGCCGAGAGAGAGAGAGGAGAGAAAGGAGAAAGGGAAAGAGAGAGGAGAGAAAGGACTCGGGCCATATGGCAGCCGGCTTGGCGCCAACTATGACGCCAAGCTAAGGATCTAGATTCTAAAATGTTACCACTAAAGGCATATTTTTGAGAAACTTTCGAAAAAAATAACTAAAATATAAAAATTTCGGTCACTCCGTCAGTCCCGGTCGCCAAACCAAAACCAAACTGCCGACTGCGGGGGCTTATCCGCCCTCCGACCGGTGCCACCTCCTCTCAGCTCAGGCTCAGCCCGCCCCCAGTCCCCTCCGCAGTCCGCACTGCCGCCTCGCCATGGAGGCCGCCGCCGCCGCCGCCTTGTCCCCTCCCCGCGTCGCCCTCGACGCCCGCACACTCTTCTCCCCGCCCCCTTCCCTCCCCGCCTCGTCCTCATCCCAGCTCCGCCTCGCCGCCCGCCCCCGCGCGCTCGCCGCCGCCAAGCCGCGGTTCCTGAGCCCCCACCGAGAATCCGCCGTCGACGGCGGCCGCGGCGCCAGGGATGTTGTCGCGATGGTACGGTCCGCGCTTGGCCGAGCTCCGGGGAGCGAATTCGGCGTGTCTGGAGTGCGGTAACGCCTAAATGGTGTCTTTGTCTGTTGTTGCCGCCTGCAGGTGGTGCCGTTCCTGAGGGGGACCGCGTGGGAGCAGCCACCGCCGGATTTGGCCTCGTTCCTGTACAAGAACCGGATCGTGTACCTGGGGATGTGCCTCGTGCCGTCGGTCACGGAGCTCATGCTCGCCGAGTTCCTCTACCTCCAGTACGACGACGCCGAGAAGCCAATCTACCTGTACATCAACTCTACTGGCACCACCAAGGTTTGGTGCTGCTTATGATCCACCTTTCCTTAATTTCCTTGTATGGCGATTATTACTTGGTTGTATCAAATGAGTGCGGACGTAGATCAGAGCTCACAACCGAAATGGAAACACACCTACCTAGGAAAACAGTAAACATGATGAGGCTAGGAGCTTGAACTGTGCCTGGGTTATTGAGGCTTTTATCTGTGTACCCTTAAAAAAGATGTCACACTCCTGCGTACCCCTCAAAAGTTGGTCGTCACCTATATGCCCTCGCTCGAACTTTTCTTTTCCCTCACGCCATTCCGTCGGCATTCTGTTAGGTTTTGGCTGTTTGACGGCTCTGACATGTGGGACCGGGCTTGAAAAATATCCTCCTTGCCCTCCTTCCCCTTTCCTCCCCATTCTCCCATTCCACAAGCAGCGGCAGCAGCGGGTGAGCCCGCGCGCACGCGCGTGTCGGGGAGAGCCAGCGCAGAGGCGACGGCAGCCGGGATGCCCTCGCATGCCTGCTCGCCGGCGAGAGGGAGTCTGCGGCGCCGCGGACGCCCGGTGGCAGCGGCCCATCCGACATCGTGCTGGGGGCGCATGATCGGGATCTGGACAAGGCCACGGCGGCGGTCGCCGTTCACGACGGCGAGCTTGCCATCCATGACAGTGAGCTCGCCGCGTCGCACAATCACAGCGAGGCCGCAGCAGCGCTGGTCCGGCTGGGAGGCGGCGGCGGATCAGGCCGGCGCTGGTGCAGACCCCTTTGGCGAAAATCACAAGGTACCTAATCATTTGTTTTCTTGCTTCAGCATCGTTTTCAGTTCTTGCAGATCCTTAATCCTGTATGATAACACATGTACGTGGGTAGGATGAGGGACGAACGCAAGCATTTGTACATGGTGGGTGGTGTTGTTTCTAGAAACCAGGAGGCGTCGGAACTGCAGTAGTGATCATGGATGGTCAAGGACAAGGTGCCGCAAAAAAATAGTTTTCTTGCTTTCGGTGCCTTGTTTTCAGAGATTAGGTTATGTAGAAACCAGAATCATTGCTTTGGTTTCAGTAGGCATCAACCAAATTCAGCTACTTGTTTCAGAGAATACTGATTAGGTTCTGTAGAAATTAGACTCCATTGTTGCTTTATCTCCAGAAATTGATGCATTCTTCTTTTTTTCAGGCTGAGCAGCTGCCAGCAAAACATCGTAGGAAACATTCGTGCAACACAGCAGGGCATTAGAGCACAACAGATTCCCTTCTATGAGGTGCAACCAGGCAGCAAAATTAGTAAGTTGAGAACACTGCGACAGGTAGTCTATAAAAGTAAGTATTAGGAACCCCCTGAAGCTTACATGCCTGCAATATGTGATAGCCCATGATCTATATGCTATTAGTATGCCTGCAATATGTAATAGCCCAGGTTTATGTCAAATGATCATTTTTTCTGCTCCAATGATGAGTGATTGTCTTGAATAGCTGTTTTCAGTAAACTTATTCTAAGAGTAGCTGCAGAAATGTTCTAACAATGTTTTCAGTAAACTTGTTGTAAGAGTAGCTGCAGAAATAAACTTACATCTAATTTATTTATTTTTTGTGGTTTGCACATTTAGTTTTCTCATGTTTTACACATTCAGTACCTAGCAAAAGTGTGACTGGCTTTGTGTATATACCAAGTTGCATTATTCAAGTATTTTACTGATAAACTGGATATGGCTTTGTGCAGCAAAGAAAATAAAAGAAAATGTGTATATACCCCGTTGCATTATTCAAGTACTTTACTGGAGTAATAAACTGGATACTGCTTTGTGCTGCTGCAAAGAAAATAAAAGAAATGACCTTTTCTTATTGCTGTATCATGTCCTATAATTAATACACTGTTAAGAGTGGACAATAAAAATAGAAAAGTATACCTGGTTATTTTCTCCATACCTGTTAATGACCTTTTAAGCGGTTTGTTTTAAACAAAAAGGACAGCCAAGGTTTTTTTAGGTCTGTTTAGCATAGCTCCAACTTTAAGATCCTTATAGCATCTGAAGTTTTTTTTTTTGGAAACGGGCATCTGAAGTTTGTAGGACTAAATACGCATAATCCTTCCGTTCTGAATACATGGTACTGGCCTGGCAATGGCACAGGGGAAACGAAAAAGTTCAGACACCCATACAAGCCCAAGGGCAACTGAGTCATTCTCCAGAGCCGTTACCCACCGTTAGGAGCAAATGCCGACGGAATGGCGTGAGGGAAAAGAAAAGTTCGAGCGAGGGCATGTAGGTGACGACCAACTTTTGAGGGGTACGCAGGAGTGTGGCATCTTTTCTAAGGGTACACAGGTAAAAGCCTCTGGGTTATTTGACAGACCTTTGGCTCCAAAAACCTTTTGTAGGCTTGAATTGGACATCAATTTAGTTTAGCCTGTGGATTTTCGGTTCTTTAATACCTAACTTTGTTCACCTAGAATATGTGCAAGTGTATTTGTTTTCTTAGCCTGTGGATTTTTTGTTGTAGCAACTTGTCTCTAACAATCACAGATTATTTCTTGTTCTAATTCAATCTTCATATCATCTGATATGCTTTCTCCCTCCTTATTCAGAATGGCGAGAAGTTAGGTTATGAGACAGAAGCTCTTGCAGTATATGATGCTATGAGGTCAGCTTTGACATACTATGTATTTATACTGCTTTCTTGTTCCTTGCAAATCTATCTCTATTCCTAATCCCCCTCTTAAGGACTTCACTTGGCTGATGCTTTTCACATGTTCTTGAATCTTGATGTGAACTTGTATTGTATTTAGCTCATTATAAGAAACATGCCTATTTTTGTGGCTGCCTGGCAAGCATATGGCCTGAAAATCTAAGATTGAGCTCAAATATTTTATCTTCTATGTAGATCTGAGCCCTTTTGTATGGAAAACAATAGCTATTGAGTCCATGCTACTTATAAGAAACATGCCTATTTTTTTTGGCTGGCAAGCATGTTGTTATGGTGGGTCAAGTATATCAGAGGAAGAAGAGGAGCCGTGGCTGAAGGTCTGCGCGTGGGCCTGGGCGCGAACGTGCGGGACACGTTCACCACGGAGCTCCTCCGACGTCGTCGCTAGGATTAGGATCGGTTTGTTCAGTTTGTTAGATCTCCGAAACTTTGCATGAGTTGTTAGCTGGTTGTTAGGATTTAGCTATAAGTATTGAAACACTTGGTTAATGAAAGGTTAGCTGGAGATTGAGTTAATCTCTTCCGCTCTCTCGCTCTCTGCCTCACGCTCTTGTTCTGTTCGCCACGCACATCACCGAGACGCCGGGCCAGCAGCACGGCGTCTCAACCCCCCGCCGCCGGGAACCCAAACCCCGGCCTCCCACCTCACACGCATACTACCTACGCCACAGCAGCGGTTCCAACACATGTGGCTTGAAAAACTCAGACTGAACTCAAATATTTTATCTTCTATGTAGATCGGAGTGCTTTAGAATGGAAAACAAGCTGTTGAGTCCATGCCACTATCCCATTTTCACATCCCACCCATGCCTGCTTACCATCTCACCCCACTAGAAACTAGGAACTTTGTCCATGACCAAATACTATAACTACAACACATGTCCAAGTTCTCTTCGGGTCAATTCCATGTTTATTGCACTCCATGTCAAGATGCTATTTTGTCCATTTAATTCTTATCGCAGTACGTTAATAATCTGGCATTATGGAAGTTTTTTTAGTAATGAATCTGCCAGTACTTTTTTATACAGTCTTATTACTTTAATATGTTGTTAGTTAAAGCTATTAGAGTTCAATCATACTCATATTTCTAAAGTAACATATATGCTGGAATAAAGTGTGAAGCCGCATGCTTGGTGACCGGTGTTATATACAACAACAACAACAACAAAGCCTTTAAGTCCCAAACAAGTTGGGGTAGGCTAGAGTTGAAACCCAACAGAAGCAATCAAGGTTCAGGCACGTGAATAGCTGTCTTCCAAGCACTCCTATCTAAGGCTAAGTCTTTGGGTATATTCCATTCTTTCAAGTCTCCTTTTATTGCCTCTACCCAAGTCAACTTCGGTCTTTCTGCCTCTCTTCACGTTACTATCCTGACTTAGGATTCCACTACACACCGGTGCATCTGGAGGTCTCCGTTGCACATGTCTAAACCATCTCAACCGGTGTTGGACAAGCTTTTCTTCAATTGGCGCTACCCCTAATCTCTTACGTATATCATCGTTCCGAACTCGATCCCTTCTTGTATGACCGCAAATCCAACGCAACATACGCATTTCCGCGACACTTAGCTGTTGAATATGTCGTCTTTTCGTAGTCCAACATTCTGCACCATACAACATAGCAGGTCTAATCGCCGTCCTATAAAACTTGCCTTTTAGCTTCTGTGATACCCTTTTGTCACATAGGACACCAGACGCTTGCCGCCACTTCATCCACCCTGCTTTGATTCTATGGCTAACATCTTCATCAATATCCCCGTCTCTCTGAAAAAGGGAATGCAACACGAGGACTTCCCAGGAGGTCACCCATCCTAGTACTACTCTCGCCCAAGCACGCTTAACTGCGGAGTTCTGATGGGATCCGGTGCTTTAGTGCTTAACACGGTGACTGGTGTTATATATAACTACTTATTGGACTTCTGAGGTTTTGCCCTTCTATAACTGCTAAACTGATAAGCTTTCTACAAAAAAAGCAGGGCCAGGTGCCTTTGGTCCAATAACTGTTAAATTTCAAGAGTAGTTTAAGAACCACTTGTTTTTTCAAAAAAGGGATTTGGCTCAGGATTGCCCATTTTTCATTCCAGTAGCCTATGGGACTTTGCTGAGGTTTGAAGTTCTCCAAAATTTTGTGAGTCACACAGAATGACGTTGAAGTCTAGCACATTAAACACTACCCATATAGTTAATAAATAAAAATTAAGGTACAATGTTGATTCAGCTTCTTATATTTTGTCCCCTTGTACAAAATAGAGTAGTCCATTAGGTGTGCCTTCTTCAGTGATTCATAACATGCATTACTTTACTTGTAGTAGTCTGTTAACTTCCCCTTGTTCCAATTGGCATTACCATGCCAGCTCTTATTCCTTTTTTTTCTTTAAAAAATAACTATGGAGTACTAGCTTAATATCTCTACCCCCATCGCAGGTATGTTAAAGTTCCTATTTTCACTCTGTGTGTCGGTAATGCATGGGGAGAAGCTGCTTTGCTCTTAGCTGCTGGCGCTAAAGGTAACCGTGCTGCACTTCCATCATTGACAATAATGATAAAACAGGTTATTTCTTTTTCTTCTGTTGATATATACACATTCTAATTTCTTTGTTATTTGAGGTTGTTAGCTAATCTACTGCCACCTTGTGTGAAACACAGCAGAGGAAGGCGGCGCCGACTTTGCCCCCTGCTGTGATACTGTAGCCGCTGCAGGTGCAGGCGCCGCACGGCTCACCTGCAACACTGTAGGCACATGCAGTGGCCGGCGCAGAGTCAGCCCTGTATGCTTATCTAGTTATTGTTACAGCATGTGCGCTGTACTTTTTAGATAGATAGAGTTGTATAAATAGGGCACCAAGGCAACTCAGTAAAGAGAGCTCAGATTTGCCATCACACAGACAGGGCCTCGGCCAACGTTGTTGTCTTGTATTGTGCGTGCTTGCTCTGTTCTCCCTTCTTTTTCTAGCTCGATCCGTAGTGTGTGGGTACGGACACAACCGGTATAGTGGTCTGGGAGACTAGTGGTCTGGAGACTAGTGGTCTGGTCTGGGAGACTAGTGGTCTGGGAAGACTAGTGGTCTGGGAGACTAGTGGTCTGGTCTGGGAGACTAGTGGTCTGGGAGACTAGTGGTCTGGAGACTAGTTCACTGTCGTCAGCCGGTGATCCCATGGGCCAACAAGTGGTATCAGAGACGTACAAGCGCCGTCGTCATTCTAACCGATGGCGAGGACAGGCGGTTTGGAGTTGGGCGATGGCAGTGGCACTGTCATAGCTGCCCAGCCACTACCGGAGGTGGTTGTCCGCACGGTGCGGGAGGTCAGCGGCACCACTTGGCCGACGCTGACTCGCACTAACTATGGAGAGTGTCGGACATGAGCCTCAGAGCCCGACGGCTCTGGAATGTTGTTGACAAGGGCACCGACGTGGAAGAAGACGACATGTCAACGTTGGAGGCTATCCTCGCTGCTGTACCGGCGGAGTACAGGGAACCCTTGAAGACGAAGAGCTCAGCTAAGGAGGCGTGGGAGGCCATTGCGGCGATGCGCGTCGGTTCCGACCACGCAAAGAAGGCAACGGCCCAGCTTCTGAAGCAGGAGTATGCAAACCTCAAGTTCAAGGATGGTGAAACAGTGGAGGACTTTTCCCTCCGCCTGCAGACGCTCATCAGCAAGCTGAAGAGCCACGGCGTCACCATCGACGAAGAGGAGGCGGTCTCCAAATTCCTCCACTCCGTGCCGGCAAAGTACATCCAGATCGCTCTCTCCATAGAGACGATGCTGGACTTGTCCACCCTCACCATCGAGGATGTGGCAGGCCATCTGCGGGCGGTGGACGAGCGCCTGGAGCAGGCGACAGCAACGAAGGACAGCGGAAAACTCCTGCTGACGGAAGAGGAGTGGGCTGCTCGGCGAAACTCCGGGAAGGCAGCCTCCTCCAGTCGCGGTGGCAACGGCAAACATCGCGGCAGGGCTTCTTCGGAGAAGAAGCAAATCGACTCCAACGCCTGTCGGTGTTGCGGGAAGATGGGCCATTGGGCACGGGAGTGCCCAAATCGCAAGAAGGAAAAGAAGGCTCAGGCTCACCTGGCGAAAGCCGATGATGAGGATGAGGCCACTATCCTTATGGCGACGTTCTGTGCACTGCACGACGTCGAGGCCATGGAGAGGGAAGAGGCGACGACGGTGGAAGGATCTAGCAAGGCCCTGAAGACCGTCAACCTCGACGAACCACGCGCCCAAGTCCATCTTGGGCATGTGGGCGTCGACCAGGAGCAGCGGTGGTATCTGGACTCTGGTGCCAGTAACCACATGACGGGCTCCAAGGACTCCTCTCGAGCTCGACGGTGATGTTACCGGTACGGTGAAGTTTGGTGACGGCTCAAGGGTGGCTATCCAAGGGCGCGGCACCATCATCTTCAGATGCCAGAACGGGGAGCACCGCGCGCTAACGGATGTATACTACATCCCGCAGCTGCGTTCCAGCATCATCAGCATTGGTCAGCTAGGATGAGCGCGGTAGCGAGGTTCTGATCAAGGACGGCGTTCTGAGGATCAGAGACCGGGAGCAGCGACTTCTCGCCAAGGTGAAGAGGTCCCTGAACCGGTTGTACCTGCTCGACCTGAAGGTAGAGCAGCCGGTTTGCCTGGCGGCAAGGCACTCCGAGGAACCGTGGATGTGGCATGCCCGGTTCGGACATCTCAGCTTCGACGCGCTTGGTCGGCTGGGGAAGATGGTCCGAGGGCTACCCCACATCAAACACGGAGGCGAGCTGTGTGACAGCTGCCTGGCCGGGAAGCAGAGGAGGCTACCTTTCCCAAAGGCGGCCAAGTATCGCGCGAAGGAAGCTCTCGAGCTAGTTCACGGCGACCTCTGTGGGCCGATCACGCCTGCTACATGCGGTGGTCGGCGGTACTTCCTCCTACTCGTGGACGATTGCAGTCGCTACATGTGGCTGCAACTCCTGACGAGCAAGGACAAAGCGGCAGGTGGCGATCAAGAAGTTCAAGACGCGCGCGGAGGCCGAGAGCGGCAAGAAGCTCCGTGTACTGAGGACTGATCGGGGTGGCGAATTCACTTCGGTGGAGTTTGCTACGTACTGCGCGGATCAAGGTGTGGGGCAACATCACACCGCGCCGTACTCGCCACAACAGAATGGCGTGGTGGAGCGACGGAACCAGACAGTGGTCGGCATGGCCCGATCCATGATGAAGGCCAAAGGGATGCCGGCAAAGTTCTGGGGAGAGGCGGTGACCACGGCGGTGTTCATCCTCAACCGCGCTCCAACCAAAGCCCTAACGGGCAAGACGCCGTTCGAAGCTTGGTACGGGAGCAAGCCGAACGTGTCATTCCTCCGGACATTCGGTTGCATCGGCCACGTCAGGAAGACGAAGCCGAACCTCACCAAGCTGGAGGACAGGAGCACACCCATGGTGTTCCTGGGCTACGCGGAGGGTACCAAGGCGTACCGGCTCTATGACCCACGCGGAGACAAGGTGACTGTCTCGCGCGACGTTGTGTTCAACGAGGAGGCAGCTTGGGACTGGCACAGTCCGAGCACGGGGGAAGCGGGAGGCTTCACCAACACCTTCGTCGTCGAGCACTTGGTCATCCACGGCGGTGGAGACGCTGCGGAACAGGTGCCACGCACTCCGGGAGGAGCGCCGAGCACTCCGGCGGTAGAGTCGAGCACTTCTGGGGCAGTGCCGAGCACTTCAGGAGGGATGCCGAGCACTCCGGGAGGAGTGTCGAGCACTTCTGGAGGAATGCCGAGCACGCCAGGAGTGGAGCCAGGAGGTTCTGCAGTGGTGGCGACCACTTCAGGACGGGTGCCGAGCACTCCCGTGGCGGAGCCAAGACGTCTTACTGTGGTTCCGACCACTCCAAGACTGAGGCTGGGCACTCCTACAGTGTGGCCGAACACTGCAGGAGTTATGACGAGCAGTCCAGAAGCAGTGCCGAGCACTTCAGGTGCTATGCAGGGCACTCCGGCGGAAGAAGGAACTCCATCACCCCCGATCAAGTTCACCTCACCTCCAAGTGACATCACTGAGTTCGTGGACGCCTACCACGAAGGTGAGGAGTTGAGGTTCCGCAGTCTGGACGACATCGTCGGCGGCACAGGTCCCTCAGGTCTGGCGGGTAGGCTGCTCAACGACGCAGAGCTGCTACTCGTCAGTGCAGAGGAACCACCCACGTTCGCGCTAGCCGAGCGCGATGGAAACTGGCGACGGGCAATGCTGGAGGAGATGAAGGCGATCGAGGAAAATGAGACTTGGCAGCTCGTCGATCCACCCCCAGGATGCCGTCCAATCAGCCTGAAGTGGGTATACAAAGTCAAAAGGGACGAGCTCGGCGCCATTGTCAAGTACAAGGCGCGCCTCGTCGCCCGAGGCTTTGTCCAGCGCGAGGGCATCGATTTCGAGGAGGTCTTTGCACCAGTAGCGCGCATGGAGTCGGTCCGTTTGCTACTTGCTTTGGCGGCAGCAAAGGACTGGCGCGTCCATCACTTGGACGTTAAATCGGCCTTCCTCAACGGCGAGCTGGCGGAAACGGTCTTCGTCAGGCAACCTCCAGGGTTCGCTGTCAAGGGAGAGGAGCACAGGGTGCTCCGACTGCGCAAAGCGCTCTACGGGCTGAGGCAAGCCCCTCGAGCATGGAACGCCAAGCTTGACACCACGCTGGGCGAGCTTGGGTTTCAGAGGTGCGCAACCGAGCACGCGCTCTACACGCTGACGACGGGGGAAGGAAGAACTCGTGGTCGGCGTGTATGTGGATGACTTAATCGTCACCGGCGCGCGCACGGAGGATATCAACAGCTTCAAGCGAGAGATGGCAGCTCGTTTCCGAATGAGCGATCTCGGCGCTCTCTCCTACTACCTCGGCATCGAGGTGAGACAGGGGAAGGAGGAACTCACGCTCGGGCAAAGCGCGTATGCCTCCAAGCTGTTGGAGAGGAGCGGCATGGTGGAGTGCAAGCCATGCGTGACTCCGATGGAGGAGCGGCTGAAGCTGACGAAGGACAGCACCGGCGAAAAGTAGATGCAACACTCTACCGGAGCATCGTCGGCGGTCTGCGCTACCTAGTCCACACAAGGCCGGACATTGCGTTCGCCGTGGGCTACGTCAGTCGCTTCATGGAGGATCCCAGAGAGGATCACTGGGCTGCGGTGAAGCGGCTACTACGCTACGTCAAGGGGACGGTGAATCATGGAATCATCTTCCCAAAGACCAGGGGAAGTAGGCTGCAGCTCACGGTATTCAGCGATGCAGACATGGCGGGGGACATCGACGGACGACGGAGCACCTCTGGCGTACTCGTCTTCCTCGGGTCGGCCCCAATTTCATGGCTGTCGCTGAAACAGAAGGTGGTGGCGCTATCTACGTGCGAGGCAGAGTACGTAGCGGCGGCCACAGCGGCGTGCCAAGTTGTGTGGCTACGCCGGCTGCTGGGCGAGCTAACCGGCGTGGAAGCTCACCCACCAGCACTGATGGTGGACAACCAGCCCGCCATCGCCCTCGCGAAGAATCCGGTTCTGCACGACCGGAGTAAACACATCGACGTGAAGTTCCACTTCCTCAGGGACTGTGTTGATGGAGGGCAGATCGTCATCGAGTTTGTCGAAACTGGTCGGCAACTCGCGGACGTCCTCACCAAGCCGCTCGGACGACTTCGACTCACGGAGCTGAAGGAGATGATCGGCATGGAGGGGGTGCAAGGGTTAGCAGTAGGATTAGGGGAAGATTGTTAGCTAATCTACTGCCACCTTGTGTGAAACACAGCAGAGGAAGGCGGCGCCGACTTTGCCCCCTGCTGTAATACAGTAGCCGCTGTAGGTGCAGGCGCCGCATGGCTCACCTGCAGCACTGTAGGCACATGCAGTGGCCGGCGCAGAGTCAGCCCTGTATGCTTATCTAGTTACTGTTACAGCATGTGCGCTGTACTTTAGTTAGATAGATAGAGTTGTATAAATAGGGCACCAAGGCAACTCAGTAAAGAGAGCTCAGATTTGCCATCACACAGACAGGGCCTCGGCCAACGTTGTTGTCTTGTATTGTGCGTGCTTGCTCTGTTCTCCCTTCTTCTTCTAGCTCGATCCGTAGTGTGTGGGTACGGACACAACCGGTATAGTGGTCTGGGAGACTAGTGGTCTGGGAAGACTAGTGGTCTGGTCTGGGAGACTAGTGATCTGGAGACTAGTTCACTGTCGTCAGCCGGTGATCCCGTGGGCCAACAATGCTCATGGCACACAAATAAGAGTAACATTATACTGCAGAATGTACTATGATCTTACACCCTTGCTCCAATACCGTGCTGCACTTGAACATACTTTGTTTATGGACACACAAAATACGTGCAGTATCATTGGTATTTGTTTGCTAATAATGTGAAGCTAGAATGTCTTACCATTGTGACATGCAATGTGCAGCCAATTGGTCATTTTCAAGTTCAGGCGACAGATGTTGACATTGCAAGAAAGAGATTCGAAATGTCAAGATAGAAATGGTATTTTTCCATCTCTTGTATAAATAAAGATTTTTTTGAGGGCATGTATAGATAAAGAATTAATAAAATTATCGTGGATTTAAACTAATCTAGCATAGCTAATGCTACCTTGTTTTGAGCAGTTGATATTATTGCTCCACATTATCAATGTACAAACATAGAAAGTTGTGCTTGTGCAGTGTCAAACTTATATTTCTTCAATTCATTCACTTCATTGGTGATTGGAAGAACTATTGAGGAAAAAAGAAAGAAAATGACCATCCTACTATCGTTAATATGACCATCCATTCATCCAACTTTTTCCTAGTCTCGAAGTAACTCTTTTAGTTTCCAAATACAGGCAGGCCACATAAAGATCAGTAATTGTTGTTCATGGTTACTGGTTTAAAATGAGTTTGTGTTAAGAAGAGTTTGTGCATTGGGAAGCCATCTTTATGGTTTCTGGCTCATAGTGGTAGTCATGTGCCCTGGGAAACCTGGTTGTGCAGGGGAACTATGGTCCCCATGCTGCCTTGGTCATGTTCCTGTCTGTATAGAATCACAATGCAGTAAGAGGTAATTACCCCCAACCCACCCCATTTCTTTTCTAAAAAATAAAGTAAAACAAACCAGAAGGAAAGAGAGGGTGGGGTGGGGTGAGGTTGGGGGGGGGGGGGGGGGGGGGGGTTCCCTACTCCCTACCCTGGCTCACTAGCTCACTAGCTTTATGTTATATGACTAGATTATAGAGTAAGATTGTTTTAAGACCCAGCACAAGTGTTAAAACTTTTGACCAAGCTTTGCGTGAGAAAAAAGAAGGGGCTTCCATTCTATGGATAGGGAGTTGATTTTTCTATTTTAGGTATTATCTAATTTGCTATGATCTTATGTCCTCAAAATAAGTGAGATACATGAATGTGGAATTATGTACTTCATGGTTATTTTTTCACTGTATTCCACTTGATGTATATAAGCCATTTCCATCTGTAGTAATTGATCACAACTCAATTTATGAAGTTCACTTACATGGAAGTTATCTGAAGCTTACACCAAACTGTAGTGTGTAGTGACCATGGATGTTGAGGACAGTACTTTGGCCTAATGTTAAGGAAACCTGAATCTCTTGGCCTAATGTTGGGTTGTTGGCTGAAACGCATTGCATCTAGTTTGAATATACAGATCTCAGTCACTTTGCATTGGGAAAATATATCTCAAAACTGTAGCCTAGATATTTCCTTGCATGAAACTTAGTTATTCTTTCTTGCATCAATTCCCAATGGGGTGAGAAGTTTCTTCCAGAATACAATTTACTGTTAATTTGCGTTCAGGTTAAGCTGCTGGCAAGACACATTGGTAAACCGGTTGAAGAGATTGCTCGGGACATCAGACGTCCTAAATACTTTAGCCCCAGTGAAGCTGTGGATTATGGCATCATTGACAAGGTAAACAATCACCATAGCAGACCAGAAGAAATTACTCAATCTGATCTGACAACAACTGATAGTAACTACCATGTTCTACAGGTGATATACAACGAGAAAATCCAGGAAGATGGCGGTGTCGTGTCAGAACTCAAAAGATCAAATTTGATAGTGTTCTTTTTTCACAAGTATCGTCTTTGTATGTTTAGTGGTCATTCACATGTGTTTGAGTATTGAGTAGTTACCATTACCACTCAATCACTCATTAGCTGGCTGTAGAGGCGTAGAGCACATAATTGAGTAGCCAATGCATTGAACAAGCATTTCCTTCCTCTGCCATTTCAACGCTGTATTGCCCTTACCCAATGGGCGTGCTGAAAGATGAATTTTGGTAGGTTGTTGAGCGTTGGGGTTTGAGTGTTTGTTTTAGCTTGCAGGGGAAGCATATAGTTGGATCGTGGCAATTTGGCTTGTGGCTTGTTACAATCTGGGCCCTGATTATTTCAGCTCAGCTCATAGCTTGTAACAGCCTGCAAGTAGCAATCCACAAAATTGCAATAAAACAATCAGGGTCTAATCTCCATAATTTGAAGCAAAGGAAAAAAATATAGAAAATTCATAGGGTTTGAATTATGTAGGGAAAAAACCTATGGAATGTGAACCTATAGAATTATTATGGAATTACATGTTCATAGAAATTTTGGAGAATTTGTAGCACGAGGTACAGTATTTTGGAAAAAAAAAATTTGTCTTACTCTTCAGATTCTTGTGTTCTTTTCATTTTTACATCTAAGCAATCATTCTTGCAGTTTTTATGTGCTTTTTTGTTGCCTAATTTTGCTCTGGGTATTTATGTTTTATTTGTTAGTATTCCCTACTCCCAAGGATTTGAGTGTTTAGGCAGTTTAATTCTGTGTTTTCCTATTGTTGCACCTTGAAAATCCCGTATTACAAGTAGATTTGTAAATATACTTGTGAAATTTACCGGTTTGATAGACTTGCTGCATCATGGTGATTAGTGAAGCTGATGCCCTATTTCGATCCACATTTGAACTGTAAAAGCTAGCTTAGCAATCTGGATAAGGCGGATGGAGGGTGAGAGAATATGTTACATTGTTCCTTTTTTTTTTTGGCAAATGCTTGCTTTTCGCCACCAAATTGTCAGGTTGACCATTTTGTTATACTGAGCCACATCTCGCATATTCTAACTATGTTTCTAATTGTTTTATTTTGTAGTTTAACAACACAGGACCATTTAATTATCAATTTAAACTCATAAGTCCATGCATAGTGCAACAAATAATGCATTCAAAATCGTGTACCTTTTTCTCATGCACTTAGCTTCATTTCTTATATTCATAAGATGGGTAACAAAGAATATGGATGTGGGTATTTTGGATTAATTTTTGTTTGATCGCAGAAGTAGCCAATTTAGCGGCACACACGTCTCTTTGGTCCTCCCGTTCGTTGGTCTTGGCCTCTTGGGGCTTTGGTTTCTTTTTATTTGGGTTGCATGATACCCTGTTCGTTTGAACTTATCAGCTATGGTACAGTACTTTTCTCTCATAACAAAACAGCATCAGCCGGCTTATCAGCCGCAGAAACCATCAGCCGAACAGCCCGAGGAGACCTTTTTACCTAATTGCAGCAACATTTATCCGATTTGCGTTCTTCCAAAAAAAATGATTTGCATGATAAATGTTGCAAACAAGAATTCGACTTCTGCAGAAACCACTTTCCAGGCATACAGTATGTGTGTGCTAGTTTTCTTCTTAAAAAAAAAAACTGTGTGCTTGTTTTGAAAAGCCTCCGTGTCTCGCAAGCAGGCGAGCCGCTGCCCAAAGTGTGTATGTGTGTGTGTTTTTTTAAATGTGTGTGCTTGTTTTGAAAAGCCTCCGTGTCTCGCAAGCAGTCGTGAGGCCTTTTCAGAAAAGAAAAAAAAGTTCACACTTGCACACATGCATCTGTGTGTGATCTGTCCAGTGTTGCAACGGAGGCCGCCACGACATCCCTCCCCCCCGGACCCCGGTCATAAAAGTTGTTGCGAAGCTGCGGGAGCAGGAACACATTTGACAAAGCGAAAGCGAGCCTGCGCCGCCCAGCGTGACATGGAATCGCACTCGCATCACCAATCCCACTATTGTTGCTGATACAACCATGAACCATCCATTCATCCAACTTCCTTAGTCTTGAAGTAACTCTTTTCAGTTTTCAAATGTAATAAATAGGCAAGCCAAAAAAAGAGTACTAGTAGTTTTTATTGGTTTAAAATGAGTTTGTGGTAACAAACGTTTGTACATTGGGAAGCCATCTTTATGGTTTCTGGCTCATAGCGGTAGTCATGTGCCTTGGTTGGTTCCTGTATCTAGAGAATCACAATGCCAAAGTGTGGCTCGTGTCATCGTGTGGCCTTTCCAGCTCTAGTGTTTCACAACTAGAGAATTGACTAAAGGCTCTAAGTGAAAGGTATGAAAAATTATCAATTGAGCATGCTTTAGTTACTAACTCCTCTTCTAGTGTTTCACAACTAGAGAAGGAAAACTTTGAGCTCAAGGCAAGGCTAGATGAACTATCAAGCAAGTATAATGTGCTACAAGCAAACTATGTTCATCTAAAGTGCTCCCATGATGAAATAGTAGAATCAAGCATCATGCTTGAGGTAGCTCATGAGGTTGTGATCACATCGGTAAATTTTTTTCAACCTCTTACACATTCACTCACTAGTATACCATCTCAATTAAATATTTCTGGTACTAATGAGTGTGCTCCTCAAGCAAGCCAATCTTCGATTGAGCTAAATCTCATAGAAAACATAGAGCTCAAAGAAGAAGTGCAAAGATTAAATAAAGATGTGATTCGGTTGAAGGGTAAGGAGAAAGCACAACCTTCTCAAGATAACCGTGATTACATGGTGAAGAAGCTTGAGAAGGGTTCAAACCTTGCTTCCTCCAAGGCCCAATAAAAGAATCACATTTCAAGTAAGGCCAACACAACCAAGAGCAAGAAGCACGGAAAAAGAATGTGCTATGGTTGTGGATTGTATGGACATGAGTGTGCTATGTGTCCACACAAGAGTTGGGCCGACAAGTGTGAAGTGGCCGAACAAAAGGCCTCAAACAAGTTGGCCAACCAAAAGAAAAGTGATGGACAAAGAGCTTGTCTCATGAGCAAGAAATTGGGACATCCTACCAAGAAATGCCCAATGTACAAAGAGGCAAGAAAGGAAGCCCAAGTTGCAACAAGAAGATGCTATGGATGCAATGAGATGGGCCACAAGGTTGATAGATGTCCATACAAGCAAAACAAGCATAGAGCAAACAAAGGCCGCATATGCTATGCTTGTAGAAGAAAGGGGCATCTAAGCAATGAATGCCCAAATGGTAACGCTCCTAAGCCAAACACATTTGTTTATAATAATATGCTTAGGAAGACCACAAATGGAGTTAGCACTAGCAAGGTGGTGTGTTCACCACAAACTAATACTAAAACCATTTGGGTACCTAAGCACTTATTGACTAACCCTAAAGGACCCAACAAGAGTTGGGTACCAAAATGTGCTTAGGTTGTTGATGTAGGTACTTGGTGATGAGATGAAGGCTTCGGGGTGGTTGAGCAAGCAATTTCAAAACATTTACTCAATCTATCAATCAATTCTCATCATAATTTCATATATGATTGACCCAAAGATAATTTAATGAATAATATCATCTACTTCGTCCACACCATCGGTAACAAGTACCTAAACCTTATAGGATAGCCACTTTGTTTGTTTTGTGCTCAATAGGGTCACAAATAAGTATATTTGTGAAATATTGAAAGTGGATAATTAATTTCATATGAAATTTATCATGTTTGCCATGTGGTGCTTTTTATAGCTCTCTAGTAGAGTAATTTATTTGTTGAGATGCAGGTGTACAATAAATACTAGAACTAAAAGAAAAATCACAAGCAGCGAATTAATTGGTTCTGTTCTACACCTATCGGACGTGTCCAGTATGGCCAGGGACAGAAAGAAAGTGTTTCTGTTTTGTGTATTCCGGACATATCCGGTATACTACCGGACGTGTCCGGTATTGCTAGAACCAGAACACTAATAAGATTGCAACTGAGTCTTTGATCCATATTTTTTTTAAATTTACTCAGAAGTTTGTGGTTCATCAAATCTAAGTGGATTATGAGCATCTCTTATACTCAAATTTAAATATGACAAATTATTTGGTTGTGGTTTAAAATAGAAAATTGACTCCTAAATTCTTAATAGAATAAAGTGCTTGTTGAAAGTCATTCAAATTACTTGAGGCACTTATTTAGGGGGAGCTAAATCTCTATTTTGCACTTTGTGGACTAACAAATTTTTCTAGCATTCTTTGTAGTCCTTGGATGAAAATGTATCTAGCATGATTATTTGGCAATTAAGGTCAACATAAAGATTATCATGCTATGTATCTACTTAGTGGTATTCTTGTGGGCTCAAGGCAAAGGTATGAATTTACATACATGCATTGTAAGTGCATCTAAGGCCCTTTATATGTTAGAATGTGCATTTGTGTGATATAGGGAAGATGTTTTTCGAAACCCCTAACTAGCATGAGTAGGAAGTGTGAATTTGAAAAATTATTTGAATCTTGGTCTTTGTGACCTAGCCTTGTCATGTGATGATTATAGCTCTCCTTGATTATTTGATTGGCTAATCACACATGACATGGCTTTCTTAAGTCCACAATCTACTATGTCTCACAATATCTCTCTCAAAGAATCAATATCTATATATGCCAAATTTTTGAAAAAGAGAAGTGACACTCATGGCATTTGGATAAGAAAAGTATTTACACCTTATTTGGATCAAGAACATACATGTTTTTGGATCAAGAAATAACTGAGAAAGGGATTGGAAGAGAGAAAACATCTTTTGGAACAACTTGAGCTAGCCCGCGTATACCGAACGTGTCCGGTATGAGCGGGGCTATAAAACAGCCGGTACCCCTTCGGCCAAATCAGTTTTTCCTCCTTCCAGCCAACCTAGCCGCCTCTCCTCTATCTTCATTGGTGATTTTGAGTTTCCACCATGAAAAGGAAGAGAGGGAGATTAGATCGGAGGAGATTTGCATCAAGATCAAAGGCTCTGAGACTTGGATTTCCAATCACATCCTCATTCACTCTCGCAAGGTACCCTAATCCCTGACCTCGTCCGATCTAAGTGGTTAGGGCATGATTTTGAAATTCCTTCAGTAGAGATGCTACATTACATGTCTTGAAGCAATGCCCAGAGTTTAGATTGAATTGGTTGAAGATTTAGCCAAGGACCCCGATTAAGGTTGATGTCCGCTCATACCGACATGTCCGGTATGGGACAACAGAGCAGATTTTGCTCCCTTGTTTTCAATCTTCTCAGTGGTTGATTCTTAGGACTAAGTTTAATTGTCTATTGTATTTTGTGAACCTTTTGACCTAGTTTGGTTAAGGTGATTACAAAGCATAGGATAATTATTCTTATTTCTATATTTCAACTAAAATAAGCTATTATTTGGGCATGTATCTAAAATTCCTTGTAAATCTTTGGATACAGGACATTAGCTATGAGTGGAAGACAGGAGCCTAGGTCCAAGCATAGGCATGATCCAGCCTTGGAGAAATATAAGAAGGCAAGACAGGAAATGCATCCCAAATACAGTTAGCAGGAGCAGGGTAGCAGCAAGGGACTCTCTAGGGCTACTAGGGGTGCTCCATAGTACAAAGAGGGAGACAACAGTTCTTCCTGTGACACAGATATAGAGGAATATAGAGTGGAACCCAGTACCAGAAAGAGGAAGAGCACTGATAGAGGGTCAGATGGTGGCAGCTCAGATGATGAGCAGGATATTAAGGAGGAGGAGCAGGCAGTACCTCCAGCTCAGCACCAGCCTGGTCAGGGGATGCATTATGGACTTCTTGAGACACGTCTGCCTAATGTACCCTCTTATGTTCCCAGAGTTGACTACCGTGGAAAGGGAATGACCAGGAGAGCCAGAGATGAAAGAAGAGTAGATCCGAGAGGCTTACCTAAGGTTCAGTATGATCACCGCTTCCAGACAGCCTTTCACATGGACTTCTACTCTAGTGTGATCCTCACCAGGAACCCAGTGATTGCTAGGTCTTAGTGGATTGACTGGCAGTACATCAGAGATCCGCAGAAGGCCTCCATTGATCATGCTATTGCTATCTGTGAGCATACAAGGGTATATGAGATCATGGAGTTCCAGCATGACTGGAACACAGAGGTGGTAGCTCAGTTCTACGCCACCCTATATGTTGAGGAGGATGAGAGGCGTATGCACTAGATGCTTGTGGGCCAGTGGTACAGTGTTGATTATGATGCTTTTGCCGCCCTGCTCAGTTTTTCAGAGGAGGATCTTCAGAGAGATAGGATCCATACAGAGCAGGTACTCCCTCTATAGCAGCTGGCCTACATGTGCCCACCGGGGGTGAGAGAGGAGCAGTGGGGAAGGTTCTAGGTCTTCACCCTACCTACAGATACCTGGACAAGATGTTCAGGAAGACCATTGACTGCAAGGGTGGAGACAAGGGCAACATTGCAGATTACTCTAGGAACTTGCTCCACAGGATGGCTCCAGATGCACGGTCCTTTAGTGTTTTTGATTTCATATGGTGCGAGATCAGGAGCGTTGGCGAGAGGCCCCTCAAGGGCTGTGGTTTTGCTCCCTACATCATGCACATGATTGAGCAGGTCACAGGGCATACCTTTGAGTATGACAAGGTACATAAGGCCCTAAAGATTGTTGCAGACTTGCCTGAGGTTGGAGTACCTCCAGCAGGACCAGGAGGAGCAGCAGCACTAGAGGTAGATGCACCTACAGGTGGTGCAGCAGCAGGAGGTGGTTCCCCTCTACCACATGCTCCTTAACATTCTTCTTCACGTCACCGCAGTCCTCCTTCTCCTATTCGCAAGATGTTCAGTGCTATCTTTGGGATGTGCAAGGACATACGGACCTGTCAGCAAAAGGAGAGGGAGGCTAGGAGGAAGGATACTCGGACTTTGAAGTAAATTGCTTCTAGACTTGAGCTTGATCCTCCTAGGTCTCCACTATTAGATGAGGCAGCTAGTGAACCTGAGACTGAGGAGCAGCAGCAGGGCAGGTACAACGCAGAGTTTGCTGAGTTTCTTCAGCGGCAGCATCAGCAGGCTCTAGAGCATCCCGACACTTTACCACTATAGGCTCGGGTGCCTACTCACTCTCAGCCACGTCCTAGTGCTGCAGACGAGTATGCTTCAGACTGGTGGAGTGACCTCACGGGTAGCTTCTATGACCCATCTGGTGCGGGTGGTTCTCGTCCAGCCGGTGCTACACGTTCAGATGATGAGGATGCTGGTAGAGATGAAGATGATGATGAGTGATCACAGCTTTCAGAGATAGCTTGCAGCCCCTTTGTCCTTAGTATGTCATTGTTGCACCTTTGTGGTGATAGATGACAAAGGGGGAGAGAGACTGATTAAAGCTTCAAGATTTTTGTTTCATTTGCTTATCTTTACCTGAAGATATGTACTGTAGGCTGTAGTTTTTGTTTTTGAGCTTCATCTATGTATCTATTGAGACATGATCTTTATATCAGTGGCTTGTGGACTTGAGAAAATATGTAATGAGTGCTATGTGTGAGTTACATGTGTTATATTTATTTTCATAAGGACTAGGCATGCTAGAATGAAAATATTTGATGTGATGCCTTTATATTTATTCTTGTGTGATATATCTTGTCATATGCATCACGGTTTTACTTTGTCACACACACATGCACCCCATGGATGTAATGATTTAGGGGGAGTCTCCTATATGTTTTAGTATGTGCAATTGATATTTGAGGTCATTTTGTGAATTCTAATCATAAGCACATATTAAGGGGGAGCCTCTCATAAATCATTGAACCCAAAAGCTTAAATGTTTATATTCTTTTGTAAGCTTTAATCAAGTTGTCATCAATCACCAAAAAGGGGGAGATTGAAAGTGCATCTAGCCTTTTAGTGGGTTTTGGATGATTGAATGACAACGTGATTAAAAGTCTAACCCGTTTGCTAAGTGTGGACAGGTTATAGGTTATCTCACGAATACTTAATGAAAGCCAAAACGATGTGTTGTTGTATAAACAATCTAGTTCAAGTACAAGACAACAATGCAAATGTAATTTATGCAAAGGTTTATTTATTATGGGATTTCCATTTACTATATGAAAGCAAGCTCGTAAGAATTAATTAGTGAGACATGAGGGATTGCATATGGAATGGTCTCATATTTGAAGCTTGCTAAATTGAAATGAAAAAGATAACAATACAAATGAATGGATGATTCAACACAAGATGTGACTTGATGGCTTGAGATGGTGAAGATAGAAAGGAAAGGCTTCGAGGTACTAAGCAAGGGTGAAGGGCAAGCGACGGCTTGGCGGCCGAAGAACCTAGCTAGGGTGAAGAAGGAAGTACTTGCATTTAGTTGAGGAACTAATCAAGCTATGATGGCCATGTTTATGTGGAGGATCAAAACACTATTGTAGTATTTGATGGAAGTGACTTGATATATTTGGGATTATTCAAATTTGATGAATGGAATCAAGTCACGTGCTCAAGATGGCTATGCTCAAGTGAAAAGATCAATATCAACATGTTAACACCCTTACTTGTTGAAGATTGAAAGAGACGACATCAATTCAAAAGAGATCAACTCAAGTGGTATAAATTCATTTTTCCTTTGATTTTGAGTTTAATAGGTATGCCGTATTATTAAGAAGGATGCATCATGTGTGATAGATAATGTTTCATAAGTGTTCAAGCCAACCCAAGTGAGTTTTGAGTATTTGAGCGACAAAAGAGCTAACTTTATTTTTGCTGGACTGGCAATACCGGACGTGTCCGGTATTTGCCCAGCAGTGGTAACTTTGTTGTTCTCGGGTTGGTTCGTCGGGAGTTCCGACGGTCGGAAGTTCCGACAAGGGTCGGGAGTTCCGACGTCTCACACTTTAACTGACTTGGAGGGTTCACTGTCCTGGTCATACCGGACGTGTCCGGTATGGATGACCAGAGGCCAACGACTAATTTTCAAAAGCCTAGAGGATCGGGAGTTCTGAGGTGAGTCGGGAGTTCCGACGGTCAGAAGTTCCGGCATGAGTCAGGAGTTCCGACACCTCACATACTTTAACTCAGTTACATGGTTTTCAAATATGCTGAGGGTCGGGAGTTCCGACGTGAGTCGGGAGTTTCGACGATCGGAAGTTCCGGCATTCATTGGGAGTTCCGACGCCTCATATTGTCACTGTAACTTAGTTACCGTTGGGGCAGTGTAAGTCATACCGGACGTGTCCGGTATGCATATCGGATGGCAACGGCTATAATAACGGCTAGTTTTTCAAGGGGGCTATAAATACCCCCAAGCCTCCACCTTTGGAGGCTGCTGATTCTGCTGGTCACAATACACGTTTTTGAGCCTTGCCAACTCTCCCAAACCCTCTCTTAGTGAGTGTGTGATCCAAATTGCCAAATCAATTAGTGGGTTGAGTGAAATTCAAAAAGAGAGCAAACAAACCACTTGAGCACTTGTGCATATTGTCAATCTCGTGATTCACATTTGTTACTCTTGGACTCTTCGGTCCTAGACGGCTAGGCGTCGCCGAAAAGCACCCGAGAGATTGTGGTGTGCCTCGGAAAGTTTGTAACGGTCGATTCCATCGCCTCGGAATCAACTAGTGGAAGGAGGAAAATGAGTTGGAAAAGACTCCGGCTAGAGCGACCTTCGTGGTACCCTCTAGGGCTGACCTTCGCTGGGTCTCCCGTAGCCCCCTCAATGGAGAGTAGGACTCGAACGAGTCCGAACTTCGGTAAAACAAATATCGTGTCTCAATTCGTATTTCATTTGATATTTGTGTTGCTCCAGCTCTTGTGCAGGTTCTCTGTGTATATTGTTATCTCTAGAAGGTGCCTGCAGTTTGGTTTGAAGATAGAAATCGAAAGGAGCAAGTTCGGGGCTGCTCTGCAGAAATCGTGTATACCGGACACGTCCGGTATTCATACCGGACACGTCCGATATTGAAGCTCTGTGCTGAAAATATTTATTCTTTGTTCTAACTTTGTGTTGCAGGGTTGTAGCTTTTAGATATATTCTTATATACCTTGTGTACACTGTGGCTAACCTCTAGGGGTGGTATTACTCTTAATTTGGAGTTTCCATTTTGGAAACTCCCTTGTCTAATTGTTTCCGCATTTAAAGGTGTTAAATTTCAGAAACGCCTATTCACCCTCCTCTAGGCGGCATCCTAGGTCCTTTCACATATTTGACTAGAGGGGGATCAAAAGTTACATTCTTTTACCAACAATAAATCAAAATATTTTGAAGTCTATGATATAAAACTTGCGTCAATAGATTTGTGTTTAAAGTGCCATTGAGATGCTATTGTTTTTTTTAGCAATTGATATAGACAAGATTTTTTTGTATGACTTCCCTAATCAAATGCCCTTATCAGTTCTATATATTGTTATCTGATCTATTAGCTGGATCTATTTAATTCTACTCTAGCTAATTTTTATGACCTACTCCCTCCGTCCCTAAATAACAGTCACGTCCCTAAATAACAGTTGCCGTTGGTGTGCGTGCCGTAAGTTTGATTCGATTTGTAGAAAATACGTGCAACATTTGTATCTTCAAATAAATTTATTAAAAAAAACTAGATTCAAAGATCTTTTCAATAATATTAATTATGTAATATAAATGTTAATATTTTTTAATATATATTTAGTCAAAGTTATTTTCTGAGAAAACGACAAATATTTCGAGGGAGAGGCGTACTCCGTACTCCTTGCAGTCTTACCAGAGAAACCACTTGGGAATGGGATGCATTGGTTGTCACTTGTCAGTGAGTCACTCTCTCAAGTTGCGTGTTTCTGCTCGGCCTTTTTGCCCAATATTGCGCTGTAAAGCAGCTAGTACTGCCGGGTATAAAGGAAAGGGTTTGTGAAAGCACCCAGCACGTTTCAACCAAAGTGATCCAGCACTCGCACGCGGCACGCACCATCGCACCCATCCTGGCTGACATGGAGATGCGAACGCACCACCCGAGCAAGCGCGGATCCATGGATGAGGAGGACAGGCTGAGCAGCCTCCCCGACGACCTCCTCCACTCCATCCTCCGCGAGCTCCCGCTCAAGCACGCCGTTCGAACGAGCGCCCTCTCCCGGCGGTGGGCGCCGCAGTGGCTCCGCGCGCTCGCCTCCTCCCGGGTCCTCGACTTCACCGACCTCGACTTGGCCGCGGTGGCCACGGTGCGCCGCTGCCTTGAGCTCCACGCCGAGCACGCCGCGCCACTCGACGTGTTCCGCTTGGCGCTCAGGTCCCCGCCAGCAGGGTCGAGCGACGGCGCGTTCGGGCGCGACGTCGTCGGCTGGATCGCGTCCGCCGTGGCGAGGGGCGCCAGGGAGGTGGAGGTGGACCTGCACCTGACGCCGACACCGACACCGACACCGACAGGGTCAGGACGACGACGACGACAGAGACGACGACAGAGCCGCCATGTTCTGGACTTCGACGACGGAAGCGCGGCGTTCGTGGAGCTCCCCGGCGGCCTGTTCCAGGCCAGGAACTCGCTGGTGCGCCTCGCGCTCGGCGGGCTCAGCCTCCGCGCCGTCCCGCTCGCGGCGCCAGGCCTCGCTGGCCTCCGCTCGCTCTCTCTAAGCCGCATCGGCGTCACCGACGAGGTGGTCCGGGGCATTCTCGCCAGCTGCCGGGCGCTCGAGTCCCTCAGCCTCAGGAGCTGCTCCCTCCTCGCCTCGGTGAGTATCGCCTGCGAGCGGCTGCGGGACCTGCAGCTCCTGGGCTGCCGGGCCGTGCAAGAGGTGAGTATCTGTATCGCCTGCGAGCGGCTGCGGGAGCTGCGGCTCCTGGGCTGCCGGGCCGTGCAAACGCTCCAGGTCGCCGCGCCCGCGCTGGAGTCGCTCACCCTGTACGGCCAGGTCTGCTGGAGCGAGCACGGAGGTAACGACCCGGACCCCTTTCCTGTTTTCTTTGACTTCGTCGGCGGCCTGCCGATGCCGGCGCTGCGGGACGCGTACCTGTCGCACCTCGGCTGTGGTGCCTGCAACGTCGTTCACGACTTGTCCTACCCCCGACTGTGCTACGTCGTCGCGCATGCCCGGATCGTGACGCTTTGCTCCATCGGCTTGCTGGTACCGATATCTAATTGATTGCAATAACTCATATATAAAATTTCTCGCTCACAAATATATATACTTCAAAATTCAGTAGACACGGAAGAAGATAACAGATTAATGTACAGGGCAGGCTAATTATATACTACTCTCTTGTCGGTCAGCTTCTTTACAACCACTCCATGCATGACATCGTATATATGGAGATGCCGAACCTAGAAGAGCTGCAGCTGCTTCTGGCCTCGCCAGAGTACTTGGACGATAAAGACCAGATGCATGTGTCCACTTTCTTCATGCTCACCCCGCTTCCGGTCCTCCAACGTCTCTTTCTCCACGTATGTAAAGCGCGCTCTCTCTCTCTCTCTCTCTCTCTCGCCCAAACTCATGAACTTTGAGTCTGCACCTCTGATCTGAGAAAAATGCATATGTTCTATTTGGAACTGAATGCATGCTGAATATATCCGCAGCTCCCCAGCGATCTTGGATACGGATGGAGCAGGGACCGGGACTCGGACGACGAGGCGCAGCTCCCCAGCGATCTTGGATACGGATGGAGCAGGGACAGGGACTGGTACTCGGACGACGAGGCCGACAGCGCAGACCTGAGAATCGAGCACGAGATCGTCCTTGACCAGCTGACTCTCATCAAGGTTTTCAATTTTATGGCGACAAGGCGAGAGCTGCGGCTGCTCACCTTCTTCCTGACGAGGGCCCCTAGCCTGGAGCAGCTGGTGCTGGTCACGGCGGAAGGAGAGAAAGCTCCCGCTGACGACCAGCTAAAGGCCATGCAAGAGCGGGTGTCGGAGTTGCAGAGGTCGTCGCGCGAGGCACGCATCTCCGTGTGCCGGCCCAAGGAAGACGATAGCCAGAACCATGCACACACCAGGTTCTTCCACGAGGATGATGAGTATGTAAAAATCTATGATTTTCTATAAAAAATGTAACTAACTATGCATAATGCATGCGCCGATCAGGCACGATTTGACGATATATAACCACTGCAGCTCTGTACCAAAAATTAAGGTGTTTATTGATCGGTCGGCCTGCTCTACTCTCTTTTAACATCGTGTGTACCGTTCCAAAATTATAAGTCATATCTTAATTGTGTCTAAAGTCAAACTTTCGTAACTTTGACCAACTCTATAGAAAAATGCATAAAAATATATAAAATCAAACAATATTCATTTGATACATTATGAATTACTAGCAAATGTGTCCATTCATTGCACGGAACTCATTACGTTTTAGAATCTGACTCTATATCGACGTGAGTTGTTCTGGATACAAACAGTCAGGTGGTCTAAATTGACACACGCGTTGCAAGAAAGTAGCTGGAAGCTAAACTTTCATCTAAACAAAACCCAATTCTCAATTGGTGGGTGTCACTTCTTTTTTTAGGGAGGCTACAACTAGGACGTCCTGAATGAGCTTCCCAAACCCTAGGATGCCCCCTCTTGGGCTCCACTAAAATACAAGGCCCAAGACCCAAAAACTAAAGTTGTCTTTAGCCTGGAGGTCCGAACGTTATTTAGTCAATTCTACTCAGCTTCGGTTGAATATGATAATAAGGTTGGATCCATGTGAAAGTATACCTCGTGTGCTTTCCAACAAGTACTCATGGGCCTTCAGCAATATCCGAGCTCAAAAGTTATGGCCATCTCAATCTAGCGTTGCCTTCAGGTCCAAACTTGAATTCCAAACATCTAGCTCGGCCCTTCCCTTGATGGCAACAAAACCTTTTTCATTGTCCTCTTGGTTGGTCATGTGCTGATCTGATTCTTCTCCCTCATTCCTAAGGATAAACAATCCATCACAGAAATTCAGTAGCATCCAATTCTAATAAGAACATATTTGGATAGCTAGGATTGAATTTACTTGAGAATTAAGCCAGCGAGCCTGAACTATATTTCCTGTATGTGGTTGCTCTTTGTGTCCCTCAGGTGTGGTTATATCAATGCCAGTGATGTCCTTATCGATGTGAACCATAGTAGATGTCAAAAGAGTAATCCCTCCGTCCAAAAATGGTAATCGTATTAGACCAGTGGAAAAAATAAATTTTATAAGTTTTGACCAACAATTAATCAAGTTGTATGAAAGTTTAGAGCATAAAACTTAGATCATAGATTTGTGTTAAAAATGCCTCTAAGATGATATTGATATTTTAGCCGCCACTTTATATTATAAAACAAATTAATGATCAAAATCTATTTTGTATGACTTTTTATCTGGTCTAATACGATTATCATTTTTTGGACGGAGGGAGTATTATTATATAGTAGAGGGAGTATATGCTAATACATTTTCAATAAACTTGTTTAAGTTAGACAAGTTTCACTCAAAACAAACTAAAACAACTTAAAATTTGAACGGAAAAGTACAATCCACGAGTGAGTATGATGTATGCGTATGATAAGGACCTGTTTTTTTCAAAGCTATATATGTTGCAAAAGCTGCCTTTTGAAAAGCTAGAAAATCTATATTTATGGATGGAGTTTTATTAAATAAATCGTTTGATATGTCTAATATCCTCCGAATAATATCTCACAAAACCTAGAAAAAACACTTCTAGACTACCTTAGGCCTTCTAAGTGCAACTCTAGTGTATAATTTTCTAGTAAGATACAAGGCGGCATGTCACAACTCATAAGGTGTTGTAGTAGTTAAACAAGTCAAAACGAGTGTAAATATATTACTCCATGTAAGGGCTTGTTAGGATGTTATGGATTCACCTCAATCCACATGTGTTGGAATGGATTGAGGTGGAATTTAGTTCAATTTCCACTCCAATCCACTTCAACACACGTGGATTGATACGAATCCGACTACATCCAAATAAGACCTGGACTCTGCATGTAATAAAATATATAGTATTCTAACTTCACCGATGAAGGGAGAATAAGTGGTGATGAATATTATCTATTTATTCTTGGCATCAAGTATAAAAACAAGTAAAACACACCATGTGAAAAACTGTAATATCTGCCAGCGCCCTCTACAGACGCCGGACGAACGCGCGTCTGTAATTTTCCCAACACGCGCCTGTAATAAGACGCCGACCAGGGTCATCGGTCCGACAAGGTCAACACGTGTCTGTAATAAGTGCTTACTACAGGTACGTGTTGGTAACAAGCATCTGTAATATAACTACAGACGCGTGTTTATAGAATGCGTGTGTAGTTAGACGATAAATCACAGACACGGACAGTTAACACGCATCTGTAGTTCATTCGTGGTTGGGGCGCGTTTGTAACATCAGTTCCTTACTCAGCGTGTGTTTAGTTGGGTGAAAGTTGGAAATTTGGCTATTGTAGCACTTTCATTTTTATTTGGCAAATAGTGTTTAATCATGGACTAATTAGGCTTAAAACGTTCGTTTCGCAATTTCCAACCAAACTGTGCAATTAGTTTTTTTCCATCTACATTTAATGTTCTATGCACGTATCGCAAGATTTAATGTAATAACTACTGTAGCACTTTTTGAGAATTTAGGATGGGAACTAAACACTCGCTCACAGACGCGAGAAGAAACCCGCGCGTCAGCTGGTTGTCCCACGGACCCAAAAAAAAATATTCACTCTAGCGTATGACCGAGCCCTCACGTCCTCTCCCTGACTCTAGCCCCACGCGCCCTCGAGTCCCCGACTCTGGGCCTGATTTAGATTAGGGTTAGAAATCAGTATTTAGCGCTATAGTATTTTTATTTGTATTTGATAATTATTGTTCAATCATGGTTTAACTAGACTTAAAAGATTTGTCTCGTAATTTATAATTAAACTATGTAATTAATTATTTTTTTTATCTACATTTAATATTCTATGTATGTATCCAAAAATTTAATGTGATAAAAAGAGAGGAAAAAACTTGCAATGACGGCAGCGGCGTGGATCCGGGCGCCCCATCCCTATTGACTCGTCTCTCTCTATCTTCCTCTCTCTCTCTCTCCTCTTCTCCAGCTCTCTTGGCTTCACAGCGACGCGGATGCCCAGCGCGGGCGGCGCCGGCATCACAACGCGGGTGGCGCCGGCTGCGGGATCCAAGAGCGGGCGGCTGGATCCGGGCGCGGCCGGCTGGATTCGAGCGCTGGCGCCGGGATCCCAGCCTGGGTGGCGGCGACGGCGGGATCCCAGCCCGGGCGGCGGCGACGGCAAGATCCCGACACAGGGGCGACGGCGGCGGCGGGATCCAGGTGCGTGGCCTATAGCCCAGCCATGTCAAGTCTCCTCCTCCATGGTGCTCCGCGTGCTCATGGGTAACCCTAGCCACGCCTGTGATGCCCCTAACCCTAGCTGCATTCTGGATCAAGGGGTCATACGTGTGTAGTTCATGGATTTCATTTGGGTAACCCTAGCTGCTCAGGTTTTGCACATATGTCCCTTCGTTCTCTCCTTCTTTCCCCAAATTTATATGGTTCCTTGATCTATGATGGCTGCAGTTTCCTGTGAATTTCCCCAAACTAAGAACTTAAAGGTCCTTTACCGTGTGATTTGGGCTATATGATAATTAATTGTTCTTAAGTGTCAAACTCTTGATGCTTGTGAGTCTTGGCCATGTATGTTTTTGTGCAATACCCTGAACAAACGCAGATATAATTCTAATAAGTTGTAAGATGTATGATGCATTTGGGTTGATGATGGTGCCATAGGAATAATTAGCTGCAAATAACATCAGCTTTCTGTTATGGAGATTAATACTGAAATTTTTGGGCAGCAACCTCCTTAGGATTTTCTAAAATATTTGTTGTCGCTAACATGTTACTTGGAGATGAAGTCTGGAGTATCTCACTCGTTCTTACTATAATTGAGGTTTGCTATTGTGTAAGGTTTTCTGGTTCCGTGTCTTGTTAGATTACTACTGTGTCAATTTCAGCTGAGATGTGATGCAATTCTTTTTTTAGTTTTTACCCCTTGACAGGCAGGTTGTTGTGTCATTGGCTTTGGTATATGTAGAGAATAGCTCAAGAACAAACACCTTTTCTTCTTCTTAACTGATCATAGTGCTTAATCATATGGCTACAAACACCAGGATATTAAATTGAGAACATTGCTTGTCATCCAGCTGATGGAATCTTAGTGCTTTAAACTCTTGTCTTCATGCAATTTTAGTGCTTTAAACTCTTTGATGTCACAGGAACCAAGCAGTATGGAAGAAGTCATGGAAATTGATGAGCACATAGGCTGTGCCATGAGTGGACTTATTGCTGATGCTAGAACACTAGTCAAGCATGCTCGTGTTGAAACTCAGGTACTTTCTTGGGTCATATACATATTTACATGTTAGGAAGCTTGATCCATTAATTAGCCTGCAATTATGATGTAAGTCCTTTGTACTTAGTATTCCATTCCTGCAATTAATCAGCCACTGCAGGGGAGACAAATCGGTTTAGTTGGGCAAATGAGGATGGCGCTGCAAAGTGGTGGGCAATATATATCACATCCACTTGCATTGGCAGTGATGATGGATACTTTGTTAATATAAGTAAGTGACTCTCCTATTTTATATGGTCTATGCTAAATTCTTAATACCTAGAACAATCCTGCACATGGTCTCTCAGTTTTTCAGTCCATCTTTGAGCTACTTACTGCTCTGCATATAAAACAAAATATGCTAGTGCTATAGGATGCTTTCATTTCAATGTTTGGCTGATAGATGCCAGTAGACATTAGCACAGATCTCTGTTTAATTTATTTCCTACTTTAGGAGTAAGCAACTAAGCATATATACATGCCAATTACCTATCTGTTGAAAGGAGTAAGTTGCTGCTATGTCTACCTTGCTCCTATCTGAAGTCTTAATAAGAGCGACAATGTAATAAGAGCCGACATATTTATTTACTATGCTTTTGTGTGTTTACAGCTGTGCACCTTTGCACAATTTTGATGATGTATATGACTACCTAATGGGGCAAATCTCAGTTTTATTGCCTGGTAAGTTCATTCCTTTATCGCAAATTCATCTCCTAACTGAACATCAATAACATAGATGCACCTAGGTACTGGACATTAGTGTAGATAGTCTGCAGTGTAGCGCTGCAGTAGGTAAACAAGCTGGTTTCATGTCCAGACCAAAGTCCTGCTGTCCATTTGATTCTAAGTTTGACTGTACTATTCCCTCCGTTCCAAATTGTAAGATGTTTTGGAGGATCTGCAAACACTAGAATAGTTGGCATGCATAGTTCAATTTTGGAGATGTTTGCCTTTCGGAGCACTTCTAACACTTATATTTCTTGAAGTCTGGTTGAGAATGCATACATCTTTGTGTTTGCATTATAGATGAATAGTACTCTAATTTTGGTGCATACATTGCAGGATAGTGGCAGCAAACAACAAACCATGTCAAGGTCAAGCATCTATTGGTTAACCGTGGCATAAATTTTATTCTGAGGAGATGGATCTGCACAGTGACATGTACCTCAGGAGCACAAGGTAAGCAAATGCAATAGCTTGTTCATGACCAACTCCTCGCTGTAAGAAAAGCCATTCCCCTTTTGTATTCTATTGATCTGCTGATTGTGGGAGCACAGTGGTGTTGTATTTTAATGGTTGTCATTTTGGTAGGTGAACAAGGCATGGTTGATGAAACTTAGAATGCTTTGGAAGAAGGCAGAAACTCTAGAAAAGGTAGCCAATGTTTGATATGTTTAAGTTCTCTTATCTATATATGCTAATTCATTAAGTAACTGAACTTAGTACTACTGATTTGACAGGATGAAGAAACAAGCCAACAAATTGAGAAGGCTCAAGAGCTAGCAAAAGCTGAACTGGCTGCAGCTGTTGCAAAAGAGAAAGCATCCCAAATTGAACAGATTGCTGAAGCAACCTCAATGTAAGGACTAAGGACTTAATGCATTTTGTTTAGGGCTGCTCTCTAAATGGCTATTAGGTTTACATGATCTGAACCGGCCTAAAATGCATGTTGGGCCTACTGGTTGTGAACTAATGGACTTAAATGATTTAGTTGGCGCACATGTGGCTGTGAACTCTCTGATTTGGAGTATTATGTACTGTTTTGGATTGCACTGAATACTGATTTGGAGTATTATGTGGCTGTGGTTGCAAAGCAGAGGTCATCTATTTTTCTTTTTTGTTTTTGTTTTTGCAAATCGTTACCACAGACGCGTGTTGGCTATGCGCGTCTGAGATAAGGAGTCATCACAGACGCGTGTTGGCTATGCTCGTCTGTGTAAGGTGTATCACAGACACGTGTTGGTAACGCGCGTCTGTAGTATAACCTTATTACAGACGCGCAAAAATAAGACCTTATTACAGACGCGACCCTGAACGCGCATCTGTGATGACGTTTTTTACAGTGACAGGTAAACTATGGTCCTAAACTAGCACCTGCTATCCAATATGTATTTTACATTTGTACCTCATTTTTGTTCTCTTATCTTCACACATTTTTAGCCTAAATATTGGAGCTGTCCTAATATATAGAGAACTTTTATATTTCCAAATGTTAACTTTAAAAACCGACCGTTTGTTTTAGCTTTTAGCTATCAGCCAGAATATATGGTTGTGGCGGCCGGACATAATCCCGAGTGAAGAAGTCGGAGAGTAGGAGTCGGTCGGTAGATGTGCTGTGGCCATGACGAGTCTATGTCAGTGAGTGTGGGCGCGAGCACGGGCAGGGGCATGCGCTGCAGTGTTTGGGACAACTAGGCACCAGAGGACGAGCCGGGCTTTTAACTCCGTGCGGCCCAGAGAAATGGACTCTTAGATTACCGCCAAGCATGGATGACAACGATTTTGAGCGGTAAAGGCACACCCAAGTTGAATCATACACGGGCTTACACGTGATTTGTGGTGGGAGGAGAATATACCGGGGATTCTAGATGTGATAGTAGTAGTAACTTTTTATAATATTATAATAGATAGAGAAAAAACATTTCCTCAAAAGTTCCTCAAGGCTTCACATGCACAAAATTCCTTTTGCATGGCTTCAAATGGAACACAATTAAAGATGGCAAGGAGTACGAAATACCTGCATGCCCGTGGGCAATAGGCCCGCTGGGCAAGGATACGGGTGCTGGCCGCTATGTTTGGATGGCAAGCAGATGTAGGTACCCTCTTTTGAATGGCACAATTCCTTCTCGGCTATATTTATAGGAACAGAGGCTGTCCTATACCCGTCTCGGCAAACCCCTACCACTAACAAGCTAGAAAAGGTCCTTATACTTGACTAAAGCCAGAGCCATGTAGAACTCATTGTTGTACTGTAAGTCTCGGACGATCACTTACAGATAAGTCCTTAAGGAGAGGAATCTAGAGCATAACAAAAACTATACTCCAGCCCCCTTGTTCCTTGTTGCTAAAAAACATCTTTTAGTGTTTATTGTATATTCTATTAGTCAAGTTACAAGATCATGATTTTTATTAGAGCACTAGCAGCAAACTATCCAATGCATAACCCATAGGTGGCAAGGGACAAGTTCAAATGCTAGGATACCTAAATGATAACAAGGTAGACACATGCAGTATGAATTAACTGATTAAAAGTGAATATGTATCAAGGATGATCCCATGCTATACTTGCCTTACACTTGCTTTTCACCCAAAGCAACTTGCTCATAAAATATTCGAACTTCATCTTCCGTTCTGCAACTTCTGGTCTCCAACGCTCATATACAATTCTCGTTCTACTCGTAGCAAACATCACGCATTGGCAAACATACAAGCAACAAATAAAAGCAACTAAGAACAATACACATGAGAGGAAACAACATACTAAAGAGAGCTAGTGCTATGGTCACGAGATCACAAGAACGCCGATAACGGAACTAACGTTAAAAAGATACGACTACCAGAAGATTATATATTATAAAAGAAACAACTACAAGCTTGATTTATGTTGGTTAAGGAAACTATGTGAGTAGTATTAATTCAGATTAATCAAAACATAATTTAATTAAAAAACCAAGATAAATCTAGTTATATTTTATTTATAAATATGGCCATATATTTAAGCAAATTAAACATTAACCTTGCAACATAAAAGGACAGGTGAAACACCTACTCGAACTGCATATGTTGCGGGTTTAAGCTAAACAATTTATAATTTAAAAACACATTGATGATAGCAATTAATAATATTAGCATTTGTATATAAAACATCGTATAAAATCTATGTTGCTTTTAATTATGAAACTAATTGCATAGATATTAATCAAATTAAGATTTAAATCATAAAATTCAGAAACATGTGATATGGTAAACATCAACACTAACATGTAGATCGCGTCGACATGATCCTAACTTAACAAGAACGAACTAAATCGGAGTTAAAATGGTTAAACGGTGGAGATTACGAACCAGTGGCAGATTTGTAATTACCTTCGTCTTCTTTCTTGGAACACCTGTACGTACATAACATGGTGCCTCCATGGCCATGGCCGATTGAGAAGCTCGGTAGGGGAGGGAGGGTCTCTGGCTAGCCGGGCTGGGCTGCAGCCGGCCGCGGCGGCGCATTGAGCCGCGCGCACGCGCGCTCCAGGGACAGGGCTGGCGGCAGCGGGCACGGTTGGCCGGGCCAAAGTGGTGCCCGAGACCAGGCTGAGCACAGTTATGCTGGTGACGAGCAACGCCGGCTGCGGGGCTTCGGTTGCGGGGCCGGTAGCGGCGGCTGCTTCGACGGTGACAGGGAGGAGCCGCAGGGTCAACGGCTGCCGGCGGTGTGGGGCCGGGATGGCCGGAACACCAAGGAGTTCCATGTTTGTTGATGGAGGTTCGCCGGAAAACCTCGCCGGAAAAGAGAAAAACAAGGGAACAGGTCATACGAGAACGGATTGATACCAAGAAAGACACTATGGCGTAGAGAACGACGAGATGAACCTCATGGTGGCGGCGGTTTTCGCCTGAGACGCCCGAGGTGGCCGGAAAAGCTCGCCGGAGTTGTAGGGTTTCGAAACTTCGGCTTTAGATCTACGGAGATAGAAGCGACGGCTGCGAAAAACGGATCGTACTTCTGGAACCAGCGTGTCGAGAAGATCACCAGCATATATATTTTGGTAGGGTTTGCATGAGTCTGCCCGTGGGCACGGATACAGGTACGTCCCCAAGCTTGACGGATATCAGCTGATGGGCAAGAAAATGTTCTACCCGCACCTGCAAACCCGCCACACCCGCTCCACAAGACCACAACATTATCCCTTGAGATCCCCATTCTATTTCCACCGCAGCCTCTCGTTCTATCTTTTTCTTTTCTTTTCCACGGACGCAGGCATGCAGCAACAGCTACCCAAGGGCAAGTGGACAGCGGTGGCACGCGGTGGTGTTCGGCGGCGGCCACAACGGCCTCGTTGCGGCCGTCTTCCTCGCCCGTGGGGGGCGCTCTGTTGTCGTGTTGGGGCGCCTGCTCTGTCCCGCCTGCCCCTCCGCGACCTTCCTCCGTCACCTTTCTCAGCCTCCTCCATCCCACCCTCCTGCGACTGTCGGTGTTTGATGACCAGCAACTCGTCACGGGGTTACCGTAGAAGTCCTGGTAGGATTACATTGTAGTAGTCCTACTGGATTACATATGGGGAATCCTAGACGGACTAGATCTTCTCCCTTCCTTGTGGGGTACCCGGGGACTATGTCCCACAAGCCCCCGAGCACTGTTTGGTTGATCTTGGAAGTCGTCTTGAATCTTCTGGAGCTTACCGAGTAGAATCAAGCATTTTTCGAGTACCTTCTGAGAGAAACCATGTAATGCTTCTTGAGATCTTTTAGTGGTGTACACTTTCTGTTTGGAACAAAGAGTTTGAAGGTCATGTCTGCATTTCCTTGTCAAAGAAATTTGAATGCATCCTATGAGGATATGTATCTCGCAGCCCTCGAGTCTAAAGGACTACTCGGAGTCGATTATAGGATCTTGTAGACGTCCTCAAGGGTACAACCGAGTAATCTCCCAGGACAATGATTAGTGACCGCTCGTTCGTGTGGTTGAATGCTTGTAAAGTTGGTCTTCCATTCTTGAATCCAAGCCTCCGGGCGTAGTCGGAGTGACGCCGACTAAGCCGAGGCAATGACCGAGCCCTGAGTTTAATGCCTGACTAAGTCGTGGAGGCGAAGAAGCCTGATCTAAGCGGCGGAAGTAGCCAGCGCGGTAGCCGAGTAAGGAAGCTCTCAGGAGCGTACCTCACCTAGCGGCGTGATGGCCGTGTAAGGCGGCTCTTAGGAGCGTACCTCACCAGCGGCGTGGTGGCCGAGTAAGACAGTCCTCGGGGGCGTGTACCTCACCTGGTGGCATGGTCCAAATCTGGCCCCCTGCAAGGTAAACATAGAAATATGTTGTAACTGATATTCAGGATATCAGGTCGAGAATAGATCCCAACGTTGTGAAATGCATGTAAGATAATGGGTCAGGAGCGGATCCTAGCATTATGAAATACATATAGGCCCCGTTCACTTCGCTGGAAAAAGAAGCCAAAACATTGTTCCAGCTGGTTTGTTGTGAGAGAAAAACACTGTTCCCGCTGGAACTGCTACAGTATGCGAGAGGGAGAAACAGCCGGCTGCTTCTAGCAGCAGCTAGCCGAACGGGGCCATAAATTTTTTTTCGTGTCTTGCTCTTGGGCTGTGTAATGTCTTCGAGTAGTTGACCCCTTATGTGTAAGCACTTTATCTCTAGCGTATGGTCGTGAGGTTCATGACCTGTAACCATGTGAGCCGTGCGAGTAAACAGTACGTCACTAATGTGAGTTCGTACTACTCGAGTATTTATGTAACCGTTAAGAGAAGACTAGAGCAGTCGGCGCTGCACGAAAAAAAAGTATACGCATGGAGCGCATGTTATACACCC
The DNA here is from genome assembly GCF_019320115.1 of Miscanthus floridulus. NCBI lineage: Eukaryota > Viridiplantae > Streptophyta > Magnoliopsida > Poales > Poaceae > Miscanthus > Miscanthus floridulus. The sequence goes on from NC_089596.1 coordinate 17,396,003, forward strand.
GTTAGATATAGTCCCGACTACAAGCTCGAGCTGTATGAGTAGTCGGGAACATAATTATGGTATGGTCCGCAGAGGCACATGTATACTATCTGGAGATATAATATAAAGAATATTAAAATATAACTTAACTGATTCACGGCCGAGCGGAGTAGTCCGCGAGGCGTAGAGGCCTAGTCGGACCGCGTTGGCCGTGCAAAGGCCGGAGTCTACGGACGTGCGGAGTGGTGACGTAGCCTGACGGAGTCCACTGCGTGGTGAGACATACGTACATATTTGCATGCTTGATAGATGCGTCCGTGCACACTTGCATGCCGGTCCGGTCAATATTGTAGTCGGCTTGCATGTTCATGTACGCCACCTGCTTTTTGATGCATGTGGTGATTAAAACCAATGACCGTGTCCGGTTGAAGCTGTATAGCAGCGCCTGTTGAGGCCACGCGTCGAATAACATGAAGTCGAGACGGATGAGGTTAGCACATCCGAGTTGGACTTGGCTCTGGGATGCATGCATGTATGCATGATTAGCTTGCATGGTCTTGTGGTACGCCTCCCTGTTTATTAGCCGCTGGTTGACCCTGACATCTTTAGCACTGGCGTATCAGCACTCATCGATAGAGTGTTGCTCTATGTTGGAATGCCACGTCGATTAGAATCTTCTGGTGCTGCCGTGTTGATGCACGTTCTGGCCAGGAAGACAAAGTTGGGCGTTTGTAGATGGATTTGTCCTTTCGATATATTCTTGCTTGCTTGTGTCATTAAGCACGCATGGTGCTGTACGTGGGGCCATCCTGCTTGCATGTTGCTGCATGCATGCAAGTCAATCTCATCTATAGCTGGCTTGTACATGTGTTCGTACGTCCTTGTCTGTTTACTTGATGAGAGTAACGTCACGATGATGAAGTGCCACTTGATCTCATATGCTGTTCCGCTGAGCTCGATTGGATCTCGCCAACTTGACACTGCTCTAGCCACGCGTTCTGTGTAGGCCGGAGTAGGATTGTCCGTAATTATCTCCACATAGTGATCTCACGGCCATCCTTGACGTAGTTGGCTTGTCTTGCTCTGTATGTTGACGTGAGGCTACATGACTGTGTAGATTGATCCTCCACATGTGCTCATGCAAGATCAGCCAGGTTGCTCAGTAAGTTGATGACGGATGACGGCGGTGGTGCCGACTAAGCCGTGGCTTTGTCTTTGAACCAAGTCGCTTTGGACTTAGTCTTTCGAACAAGAGATGTAGTCGACCACGTTCACTACAGACTTGATGCGTTGTGTAGGACGGGTCTATCCTAAGTGCGTCATTGAGCACTTGAAAGTGAAGGACCTAGTTGACCGCGTCTTGACAGGCTTGAACGCCGTGAAGGATGAGCCAGTCCGGGTGCGTCATTAAACATTTGAAGGGTGGACATAGTTTACCAGGCGTCTTGACCGACTTCAGAGTCGCGAAGGATGAGTCTGTCCAAGTGCATCATTAAGCATTGTAGGGGTGGAGGTAGTTGACCAGACGTCTTGACCGACTTCAGAGTCGTGAAGGACGAGTCTGTCCGAGTGCGTTATTAAGCACTTGAGGCATGGACGTAGTTGACCAGACGTCTCGATCGACTTCAGACTCGTGAAGGACGAGTCTGTCCGAGTGCGTTTATTAGCACTGTAGAGCAAGAGACTTATTGACTGCTTCTCTACTGGCATACGCGCCGAGAAGGACGGGTCAGTCTTCTTGTTACCGGAATTCATCAATCCGGGTTGACATGTATTAGCTCATGGCTATATGTCGAGGTGCGATGATGAAAGGTCCTTGTTTGATTTTGGTAATTGAGTGACAACCTAGGTGAACTAATATGTGTTTATATGAGAATACACAGGAGATTAGTCCACAAGTACAAATGCAATAAAGGAGCTTATTGCATATGAGATGTGACATGGAGTCATGTGGCTAGGTGGAGAAGACCAAGACAAGGCTTGGCTTGATGGGCCGGTTGCAAGTGTGAAGGGCAAGTTGGAGGCTTTGAAGCGATAAACCGCGTGGCGTGGAAGCTGGAGCAAAGACTTGACGCCGATGGACCAAGGCAACGGTGAAGAGCAAGTGAAGTCAAGATCGATGAACCAATAAGGACACATGGTGATATGAAGTGGATCATATCATTTGGTGATGCTTGTGTAGCATCAACATTGGAGGAGATGCAATGGATGCGCAAGGCAAAGATATAACCTATAGGGAATTCATTTCACCGGTCATAGGTGTGTAGAGAAGTTTATGACCGGGTTTAGGATAGATGGCCATAATATCAAGAGGGGCAAACTTGTTTGCATACCGGTCATCTAGTGCCACTTGAGCGATCTAACTTTGCGATGTCGGCCGACCAGTAGGTCCCTCCTGTCAGTCCCTCCTTCGACGCTGAAGCCTCCACCACCTTTGAGGATCAATCTCCACCGTGCTTCCATGTTGGTTCGAATCAAGGCACGAGATGAAGCCATGACACGGATCGATGACGTGGCACTGACTTGCTCCCTACTCCATCTCTCCTATAAAAGGAGCCCCAGACCCCCTCCAGAAAGGCATCATTGGAGATCGCAGTTGAAGAGAAGAGTAGTCCTCTAGTAGGATCTATCTCTTGTACATAGAAAATAGTGAGCTATTGAGTGAGGGAAGAGTTTGGAGGAAATGCCGGGTTTGTTGGTGCTACTTCTATGACTTGTACCTTGATGGATTCAGGTTCCCTTCGAGTTTGTGTTTGAGATAACTCTGGTAATTGATTTCTGATTTAAAGTAGTTTTGTGCTTTCGTGTTCATCAGGATCACAACTCGTTTGAGTGCTTTAACCTTGCTAGCAGAGTTAGAGTAGTAATCGATAGTGTAAGCGTGGTGCTTAGACTCTTGGTTGCTTATGGATGCACCCTGCATTTTGGAACATGTGATAGACCAAGTAGGGTGAAAGCTACCTTGGTTCTCTGTAATCCACCTCCCGTTTGTAGGACTAGTAGGATCCCGGTTGCGACTGGAAGAGGCATATTTAGATATACTCTTCTTTAGTAATGTCCCTTGGCGAACACTAGAATACAACTGCTAACTTAAGTTAGAAGTTAAAAGCCTTAGAAGTCCTTTCTACACTCCTATTTATCCTAACCTTGTTGCTATCCTTGATCAAGCTAGAGCTGTAGTTAATCTCACACGTTTCTCTGTGGATACGATACTTGGAATACTCCAGGTGAAAAGCTACTACGATATCCATGCGCTTGCAGATTTTTCTGCGTGCACCCACTAGGTGTCAACAGGGGTTCGGACCAAGGAGCGCGGGTCTGGTTGCTTGGTTCCTTGTTGCGGCGTGGACATGTGGCACGATGGCGTGCGAATGCAAGGGGTTCGGACTCGGAGGCGTTGGTCCAGGACGCTTTGATCGGACTGGGTCCGGAGCAGTTTTGAGCTCTCTAGACTGCTCCGGACTCAGCTGTGTGTTGTTCTAGGACGGTCTGCTATGTGGGTCCAGAGACAACATCTGGAGGTGGCTGAGCACGCACTGTGGGGTTGCCGTTGCACGCTAATGGCTCTCTTCAAACGGTCGGCTACACGCAGGCGGCCATCCGTGCTTCCGGAACTCGGAGTGCTTGGTCCTAGACCATGGGTCCAGGACCCAGGGCCCAGATGCCCCATGGCTGCTTTTTAGAGCAACGGACTCTATTTGTTGTTTGGGCTATAAAAGCATACCTTAGCTAGGCTTTGGCCGGCTGCTGAGCACCCTTGGGCCTTGTTGGCTTGTGTAGGTGTGCTTGGGAAGCCCTTCTACTCACATACGCTTGATAGTGATCCATCCAATTGCGTAGTGAGTGCGATTCCTAGTGCATTGCTTTGTGAGATTGCATTGAGTGGCACTAGGTGTTCGTGTTGCAAGTCGGTGGTGCTTGTTACTCTTGAAGGTTGCCACATCCTAGATGGCTTGGTGGCGAGTCTCTGTCGTGAAGCCCGCAAGAAGCTTGTGCGGTGCTCCAGAGAAGTGCTTGTGAGGGGTATTGTGCTCACCCCGCGGGAACCACGAAGAGCAACTCTAGTAGAGTGAGACATGAAGGGCGAAAAGTGGTCCGACCATGTCAAAGTGCTAGATCTTGTGGTAAGCACTCCACATGGGAGAGTGTGACTTGCGGGTCACCACTAGCAAGAGGACTGGCACCAACCTTAGAGCTTGTCTCAATGGGGATTAAGTGGTTGGCAAACCACCGAACCTTGGGATAAAAATCACCGTGTCAACATTGTTCATCCCATTGGTTTTCAATCTCCATACACAAGCTTGTATTTACTTCATTCATATATTGTGCTTGTGTAGTTGCTCTTGTAACTAGTTAGCTTGAGTAGCTTGCTAGTTGCTTTCTTTGCTTGTGTAGCTTAGAATTAGCTTCCTTGCGTAAATAGTTGGCTTGAGTAGCCTTGCTAGTTATATTGCTTAGTTTGTGTAGCTAAGTAATTGTTGAGCTCTCTAGTTTGGCTTGAATAGCCTTGCTATTGAGCATTGCTAGTGAGCTTAGGCTTTGTGCACTTTATATCACTAGCTTGTGTAGTAGTTCCTTGATTTTCTTGAAGTACTAGTTGCATAGGTTTGTGTGATATTGCAAGCTAGAATTGTTTAGGCGAGCTCTACCTAGCCCGGCACCTTGTTTACTTGTTTAGGATCTTTTATAAGGAGCTTGAGAACATAGATAGAGGGGTGTAGTCTTAGCTAGACCAATAGTTTTAATTCTGCATTTGTTTTAGTTAGCCTATGCGATTAAGTTTTAGAAAGGACTATTCACCCCCCCTCTAGTCCACCATCTTGACCTTACACGTGGTATCAGAGCAAGGTCTCTCATTTGTGGTCTTCACTGACCCGAGAGGATGGCGACTTATGGGCTAAATGTTGATTGTCCACACATTTTTGATGGCACACACTTTACATGGTGGAAAAATTGGATGATTAGCACTTTTAAGTTTATTTGCCCTCAAATATGGTGGATCGTAGATGTAGGCTTTTCTCATGTATTGGATGAAGAGAACCTAACTCAAGCATAAGAGAAATGCCTAATCTTGAGATCCAAGCTACTAACATTCTATATCTCTCTATGAAAGATAACATCTTTGGAGAGATCATTCACATGAAAACCGCCCATGAAATTTGGTCCTATCTCAATGAAAAATATTGGACCTATCTCAATGAAAAATATTGGACCATCTCAAATGATGATGATGATGATGAGTCCAAGGAGGAGGTGCATGAGGATGTTGAGCATATCTACAACACCGTGATTGTAGAAGATTGCTCCACCTCATGGTCAAGTGATGATGATGATTGTTCTACCACAAGATCACTTGACAAGATTGATAATGGTGGTCCAAGCTCAAGTGATGCAATTGATGATTCTACCCAAGCACACTTGATGTTGATAATGATGATTCATGCTCGGGATATGAAAGTGATGTCTTTACAAGCTCTCCAACACCACCACATCGCCTCATATCACAAGATGACACTAAGGTATCTATTGCTAATGTGGTTGATTGTAATGATCCATGTTTTGAGCTTGTTTGTAAACTCACTAAAGCTTTAGACAATGAGATGGCTAAAACAAAGAAATTAAAAATTGAAAACTCATTTATAAAGAAAACATGTGAACAACAAAAGCATATACTCTATGTTACTACTTGTTCACATGAGAAGCTAAAATTGACTCATGAGGAACTTAGTGTTGTTCATGATAATTTAGTGCAAGACCATGCTTTTCTCACTAACAAGCTTTATAAAGTAGAAACTAAAACTAGTGAGAGCTCATCACATGGGTCAAATGATCAATCACATAATGTTGCTAACCCTTGTTATGTACTCAAGAAGCATGTATCCACCTCTTGCTATGACTTATTAGATATGCCATGTTCTTCACAAATAGATGCTTGTTCTACTTCCATGTCTAGAGACTAACCTTTTGAAGGAGAACAATGAGCTCAATGAACAAGTGAAGAATTTGAGCAACAAGTTAGAGAGGTGCTACAACATCAAAGTCACCTTTGAGCACATGTTGAAGAATCAAAGAAGCTATGGTGACAAGAGTGGCATTAGCTTCAACAAGAGCAAGGGCAAGAAATTGAAGAAGCAAGAACAAAAGAAGCTATCTCATTTCATGTGCTTCAAATGACATGAGGTGGGATATCTTGCAAATGGTTGCCCTACCATGAAAAGCTCAAGTTGAAGAAGGAAGAATAAAGGTTCAAGCATGTCAAGTGCTTCAAGTGCCGCACTTGGGGTCATCTCACCTCAATGTGCCCAACCAAACAATTGGTGAAGCAACAAGTAGAGCCTGAACCAAAGCCACAAGTTGAGCAAGAAAAGAAGCCCCTAGTTCAAATCAAGATAAACCATGAAGATGGTGGTGTTATGGGGAAGAAGAAGAAGACAAGAAGAGGTGGCAAAGCAAGAGCAAGGCATCCAACTCCTAACGAAGATGCCGAGATGATGAGTAAGAATCAAAAAGAGAAAAGAGATTTGGTTCACATTAAGTTCTACAAGTATGGAGATATGAGACACTTTGCCTCGAGGTGTCCTACCAAGCTTGACAAGAAGGCTCAAGCAACTTATGAGAGGCAAGGCAATGAGAAGCACAACATGAGCAAGGAAGAGAAGGCTCAATCAAAGAGAACGTGCTACTTGTGTCAGGAAAGGGGACACATGGCTAATTCATGTCCCTTAGGTATAACTCCTAAGCCCATTTCAATTGATGCAAATATTATGCTTAGGAAGGATGGTGATGGTACCTCATTGGTGTCTATTGCAAAACATCCCACTATCCATACTAAGGCAATGCCTAAGTATGTTGCTTCTAACTTGAGAGGACCCAAATTAGTTTGGGTACCATCGAAAAGTGGATGAATATATGTGTGTAGGTACCATCGGCATTCGAGGCTTGATTCAATTGAATCCATTTTTTTTCATCTTATGTTGAGTCAAGTATTGAAGCTTAATGCTATTCTCATCCCAATGCCATGACAAGTTAGTGAAGTCCAAAGTGCTTTCAACATACAAGTGCAAAAACAAGTTGTGGTGATGATTTATTGAATATTTGATGGCTTGCAAATAAGTTGAGTTGAAGCTTGAAAAGTTGATCATGAGATATAAAGGTATATTCTTTGTTGATCTAATTCATTTGGGTGCATATGAGTTGATTGAATTGGATATATATGTATATGTTGCTTGCTATAAGATGATTGAATGGATTAAATGCTTAGTAATCAAGTTTGAGTTGATTTAATTGGATATGTTTACAAGATGACCTTTAGTAAGTGGATTGAATGGATTTATGTCTTATGACAGTGTTCATGCAAATTGATCTAAAGTTTGGTTCAAATTGAAGTTAGATAGCTCAAGTGCTGAAATCTGTCCTTTATTAAAAATCTGAGTGAGCTGTGATCTTAGTCATGATTGAGTGATTAGATCTTATTGGATTGACTTAAAATTTGGTATGCATGCTCTACAATTATGATACTAATTTTTGTGCAGATTTCATGAGTATTGGATACGGGATACTTTGGTTTTGGAGTGAATCCTATCAACTATAGTGCATCAGTTTTTAGCATGTAGCAGTGTCGGAAGATGTGATTGCTGGAAGCAAATGAGAAGTACAATGAAGCTCAAATTATTATGTCTGAAAGAAGACTTAGTGAAGCACATATCCATGAAATTTTGTGGTCATTGTATCTGTATATTGGGAGATATGGATTTTTCTTTGGAGTGTACAGAATCTGCCTAGAAAAGTGACAATTATTGGATTGATCAAAAGTCACTTGGATTGAAAGGTCCTCAAGTTGAAATTCATGTTTATAAGTGGTTGAGGGACCTAAGTTTGGTTTCAGTGTGATTTATAAGCATGACAAGTGATGGGTACAAGGCCATTTGACTGAGAAGTATATTTGGCACACGTTTGGTACTCAAATTCAAGATGAAAATGAAGTTTAAGTTCTAGTAACAATTGAAGATCATTTGGTAGAAAGAAAAAGACTAAACAATGAAGAGTTTGACTCAATCTAGGATTAAAATTCATACATCAAGTTGAGTTCATCTATCGAAGGATCAATCAATAAAAGTAATTTCAATTGAGTATCAAGAATGGTTCTTTGGAGAAAGGTTGCTTTGCCCTAGTGTAGGGATGCTGCCCTTTGTGGGATAACCGAGCACATGGCTTGGAAGGCTAAATGGAGTGGTGATCTAAGGGACATTTGAGGTATTTGGTTGAATAAATCAAAAGATTGATCAAAAGCAAGCAACACCCAAAAGAGAGCAAGACATAAAAACTCAAGTGGTATTCTCAATAAGTCTCTCAAGCAAGCATTGATCAAAAGAAGAAGCAAGCCAACCATAACTCAAGAAGAAGTGCACTTGATCATATATAAGTGGTTCTTGTTTCATATGGGTGAAGAATGGGTTCTATATATATAATGATTGGTCTTCACCAAGCTTATAAATGGACTTCACATTGCTATTACGGAGCTAAATTGGAATCTAATGACTATCTTCTACTCCAAGATAGCAAAGGTATAATTGTAATATGCATGATCATTTCATCCCTTACTAGTATACTGGTTTGTGCATATATTACATGCTTAATAGGATCATGCATTACAAATGAAAAGTTTAAATTCATTAGCCTACCACTATTGCTTGAATGGTTAATTGATCTAGTGGTAAGCATATGAGTTTGTTCGTGAGCTAGTGAACCCATGTACTTGATCTATTTTGGATTGCAATCAAGTGGCAAGTACAATCCTTGATAAGATAACCGCTTAATGCATGTGAAGAAGCTTAGAAAGGGTTCAAACCAGACCTGGAAGCTTAGGCAAATCAATTTGGTTCAAGTCAAAAATAGAAGCTCATGATGGCAAGTGTTCAAGAAATGGTTACAAATGACAAATCCAACAAGTGGTTTCACATCACCATTAGTGTTTGCACTTCATTTAGCTAGATCATCACATTGCTACAAGGGGCAAAGATTCTACACATGGTATATCTCAAGTGATATCTAGTACTTCCAATGATGATTCCACAAGTGATCCTCAACTTTAAGTGATCAATTCAAGCAAAGTTCCCTCACCTATAAGAGCTCAAGTTTATCAAGTAGTATGACCAATGCTATGACTAAGGGGGAGATACCCAAATCCTTCACATTATATTCATGCATGTGGTATCTCTATCTTCACATGGTGTCATGGCAACATATATGGTGGTGTCCATCAAAAATGAAAGATTCAAGTGTCAACCATCTACACCCTAGTGCAACTCTTTGTGAAGATGATGCATATCTTTTAGGGAAATTGATGGCAAAGGGGGAGAAATTAGGACAAAGATATTGAAATTAGGACAAAGATATTGCAATTGGGGAGAATTGGTACAAAGAGGGACATGGACATGGACCAAGAGGGAGCAAGATTGGAGAATGCAAGGGGATCAAAATTCTTGAACAAGAGAAACACACAAGTAGGGGGAGCAAGCTCATGAACTTGATTGATTACATTTGATTTGTGCATATTCATGTGCTTTCTTGCATTTGCACAAGTTTTAATTTTGATATATATGCTTGTGTGGTGTATGCTAATTATAGGACTTGAATGATGATTTGATAACTAGCATGCATATGTTGGTAGCTAGACTTACATTTGTCAAGTAAACTAGAACCTTGTTTATAATGATGATCTCATGGGGTTTCTAGGTATTTATGATTGCCTAGCTATCCATGGTGCTAAGGATGGACTTAAATGTGCAACTCCGATTGGTATCACTTCAAAGGTCTATTCTATACACCTTAGCATCACTTAGTAGTGGTAACACTCTCACAAATTTCATATTCTTGCATGTGTGCAAAACTTGAAACCAAACCATTTAAGCACACATGTAGGGGGAGTTATCATTACCAAGTTGGGTTTTATGGTGCTTATCCAAATCCTATCATAGAGCTTAAATGTTGGATAAGTAGCATAAAATCCAAATCAAGTTAGCAATTTATACTTGTGTGAAGTGCTAGCTTGAAATAAGCTTAATTTCCATATCTTTGTAGAGTTGCCATCAATTACCAAAAAGAGAGGAGATTGAAAGGTCCTTGTTTGGTTTTGGTAATTGAGTGACAACCTAGGTGGACTAATATGTGTTTATGTGAGAATACACAGGATATTAGTCCACAAATACAAATGCAATGAAGGAGATTATTGCATATGAGACATGACATGGAGTCATGTGGCTAGGTGGAGAAGATTAAGACTAAGGCTTGGCTTGATGGACTGGTTGTAAGTGTGAAGGGAAAGTTGGAGGCTTTGAAGCGATAAACCACGTGGCGGGGGAGCTAGAGCAAAGACTTGGCGTCGATAGACCAAGGCAACGGTGAAGAGCAAGTGAAGTCAAGATCGATGAACCATTATGGTCACATGGTGATATGAAGTGGATCATATCATTTGGTGATGCTTGTTGGTGCTTGTGTAGCATCCACATTGGAGGAGATGAAATGGAATGCGCAAGTGAAAGCCCTAGTTTGGTTTTGGTTAATTGATGAAACCTAAGTGTACTAACCTTTGGCTCTAAGTGTATATGAGATAGGTTTGTACACACCAAGTGGTGGATCTAGATGGCAACCATGGAGGAAGATGGTGATAGCCACATGATGATGGATTAAGTGCTCCACATTTGGAAAAGAAGAAAGAGAAAAATAAAAATAGGCTCAAGACAAAGGTACATGCATAGGGCCATTTTTGGTTTAGGTGATCAAGACACTATAGAGAGTGTGATCACATTTAGGATTGATAGCTATACTATTAAGAGGGGAAAATCATTTGTGATTGTAGTTATCAAGTGCCACTAGGTGAAGTCATACATGTATATACATTAGGACCTAGTGTGAGCTAACTTAACCCTTGAAAATGCTTTGAAAAATGCTAACACACGTGCACAAGCAGTGGAACACTTTGGTGTTAGCACATGTGAACAAGGGGACAAGAAACAAGTTGAATAGGAGCTGAAATTGTGCTCCAGACCGAGGGGGTTAGGCGATGGGTCTGGACCCTAACCCTAGGGTGGTGCAGTAGGCAGCGTTCCGGACTAGACTCTGCTGGGCAGGGGGTCCGGACCAATCGGCCTCGGTCCGGTTGAAGGGGGTTTCAACAGAGGTGGCGACGTGGCACTAGGAGAGCCGACGAGGGAGGTCCAGACCCTAGTGATTTGTCCGGACGGCTCGGCCGGACCGAGTCCGGAGCCATTTGGCCCTCTCTGGACCTCTCTGTGTTGCTCTGGACTGGGCTACGCCTTGGTCTGGATGCTCCACTGTTGGAGTCCGGAGCAAGGAGTCCCGATGAGTGCAGAGAGCCATTGCTCGCACGACAACGGTCGAGTTTTTCAATAGGGACATGTGGCATTGTGGAAGTGGCTACGGCAGGGGTCCGGACCCAGGCTCGTTGGTCCGTACGGCCCCGAGAGATGTTCTGGACCCTCAGTCCGGACGACTTTGTGAGAGGTAATGGCTAGTTAACCCTTGGGGTGTTATAAATAGTTGTTGGCTGGCTCTAGCTCACTCTCTTGAACATTTGGATCATTGATACATCCTTGTGAGCTAAAGCAAACCTCTCCCACTCATCTCCTTGCTTGTTTGTGCATCCAAAGTGAGATTGCATCTAGTGGCACTTGGTGTTCGTCATTGCTGTGGTTTTCTTATTACTCTTGGTGGTTGCCACCACCTAGATGGCTTGGAGTAGCAGAAGAGCATTGGCATGAGTTGGTGATTGTTCATGGCCACTCTCGGTGATCTTGTGAGGGGTTCTTGCACCTATTCCCCCTGGGTGATCGCGAAAGGTGACTCTAGTGGATTGCTCGTGACATTGAGCATCCTCATCTTGTGTTGGTTGTGTGGCACCCAAGTGTGGGGTAGGCATGTGATGCCTATTAGCGTATGAACCTCCAAGTTGAGTGATCGTCACAACAGGGGACTACCTTGCCGGCAAGCAAGTGAACCTCAGGAACAAAATCAGTTGTGTCAATTGGCCCCTTGATATTCTTGTTTGATTGATCTCTTGTCGGTTTGGTATCTCACTCACTACTCTCTCTTGTATTACATTGTTAACTTGTGTAGTTGAGTAGTGGTAGCTTGCTTATCTTGTGTAGCTAGTTTAGTTCCTTTAGTGTTACTTAGTTGTAACTAGCTCACTAGTAGTAGCTTAGCAACATAGCTCTTGATGTGCCATAGAGATTATAACTAACTAGACTTATGGATAGGTGGCTTGCAACACATTCACTATAGCTAGAGAAAAAATTGCTTTAAGCCTTTTGTTATACTAATCGATTTGTTCTAGTGATTTGTAGATTTTTAAATTGGCTATTCACCCCCCTCTAGCCATATTAGGACCTTTCAAGTGGTATCGGAGCCGAGGTCACCAGTTTAATTGAGGCTTAACAACCTTAGGTGTCAAAGATGGCTCAAATTGTGTTCAACCATGTTGGGGGCAAACCACCGTTCTTTGATGGCATTGTTGGTATTTAATAGTGCAAATAATAAAATAGGAATTCTACAAGCGCACAGATATACCATTGTAGCATTTCACCAGGAGTATTCCAGGTATCGTTATTTATATTTTACCACTAGGAGGAACATTGGCAAGGAAGAGATTGATAAACTTATACTTATGATAATATCATTACTAAACACTTACTCTAAACAGGGGTAAGTCAAAGAATATTTATATGATAAGTGCATAACAATTCAGAGAAAGAGATAGATACTCATAAATGTAGTATAACTAAACTAAGTAATAATCAAGAGAGTAAGATTTCTAAGTTAGTTCTAATCATAAGTTAAAACATATACATTCTATAGTAATAATGAGCTCTCTATCTATACATAAGGGACATCTCTAAGGAGGGGTATATAATAATATACTACTCTGTCATGACCTAGGTCCCGCTAGTCCTACAAACGGGGGGGGGGTAGAATATAGAGGATCTACGAGGCTGTCACCCAAATAGATCTACCACACCCTGGAATGGAGGGTGCATCCACAGGCAAAACAATGTATAAGCACCATGCTTACACAGAGTTTGGCTACTCAACCCACTCGAGTAATGAGTTGAGCGCTCTATGATCTTATGTATAAACTTGAAGATAACTATGACTATATCATGCATGAACTCACAGGAAACTAAGAACATGATAAAGAGAAACATAATATGGATTAAGAACAAAGTCATAACAAGATAAAAAGGATACAAAAGTTATACCAAGCCTTCCAGAGATGAATCCAGAACCTTGATGCACTCACACTAATCTACTTGAATCTTACTTTAGCTAGACTATACTAGAACTATGGATAACTAGGAGTTCTACTCTCTTCTCTTGAATTAGATCACTGAATGACTCAGAATTCAGGATGATGGCCTCCAGAAGGGGGTCTAGAGGTCCTTTTATAGGGGATATGAGTAGGGGGCAAGCAATTGCCACACCATCAATCCATGTCATGCCTTAAATTTCGTCCTTCAGATCAAACCGACTTGAATTAATGGTGGAGATTTATCCTCAAAGTCGGTGGAGGCAACGAGGGCTGACAGGTGGGGTCAGAGGAGGTCGGCCAACCCCACCTTGGCCCCCTTATCAGTCAGGCTTCATTCCTTCGACATGTAATGATGTTTAGGGCCTAGTAGAATTGGTTTTGTGGTGATTGGATCTTGATTTGTTGACATAATGTGGCCCAATTGTCCTGTTTTCTGAATAAATTCTCCTGCATTCATAAAATCACCAAAACTTATGAAAATACTTAGTTCTAAACCACTAAACCTATATTGGTGATTGATTTTAAGAATGAATACAAGGTATATTGATGGTTTATGATTGACATTATTGACCATCAACAGGCACATCATATGACTATTGGAAGAGAAAGATGAGAATGTATTTGGGTTCAATCAATGACAAGGTGTGGGATGTGGTTGAGCATGACTTTGTTATCCTTGATCCTACCAATCCAACCCCAAGAGAGGTAGAGAACAAGCAATGCAACACAATAGCTCTCAACAGCATATATAATGCAATTGATCCAAAGTTGTTTGAGCAAATCAAAGATCTTGAGAGAGCTCATGAGGTATGGATAAGACTAGAAGAAACATATGAGGGCACTTCAACTGGTAATGAGTGCCGAGCTATATATTATAAAGGACAAGTTGACAAGCTTCAAGATGAAAGATGATGAAACAATCCCAGAGATGTTCTATAGATTGCAAGTCATCATCAATGATCTCAAGGCTTTGGGTGAGAAGACAAGTGATGAAGATTTCTCCCACCGGTTCTTGAGGTGCTTGCCACCAAGATTTGGTACCTTGAGGACTATTATTGTGAGAGGTGGCTTGAAGGACATAACCCCCAAGCAAGTACTAGGTGATGTCATGACCTGAAGAGACATACAGTGTGGAAAGTGAGGGGGTTGATCAAGATGAGGACAAGAAGAAGAAAAGTGTGGCATTTAAGGCCACATCCTCATCCAAGAGCAAGGGCAAAGCAAAGAGGGAAGAGTCAAGTGGAGATGAAGGCTCAAATGCTTGTGAGGATGATGATGAGAGTTGGCTTTCTTTGTGAGAAGATTTGGCAAATTCATGAAGAAGAAGGGCTATGGTCTTAGAAAGAAGAGAGCATCATCCAAGAACAAGGAAGAACCAAGAAGGTGCTTCAAGTGCAAGAGCAAGGATCACTTCATTGCTGGATTGTCCTTAGAATAGTGACAATGATGATGATGACAAGAAAAACAAGAAGAAGGACAAAAAGGAAAAGAAGATGACCTTCAACAAGAAAAAGAAGGGTCATTTATATGTGGTCACTTGGGATAGTGATGCTTCTTCAGATGATGATGATGATTCTAGTGATGATGAGAAGAAGATCACAAAGAAGAAGGGGCTTGCAAGCATTGCAATCAACAACAAGCCTTCTCTCTTCGACACTCCATCATGCTTCATGCCTAAGGCCACTAAGGTACAATCCAAAGATGATGAGAGTGATGATAGTGAGAGTGATGAAGGATGAGGAGTACTCAAAGGAGGACCTGATGGAGATGTTGGAAGCGTCTCATTCTCTCATGGACAAGAAGAGAGGAGAGCACAAGGAATTGCGCAAGTAAAACAAAACTCTTGAGCAATCCCTTGAAGATCTACATGCTACTCATGAGAGGCTAAAGGAAGCCCATGAGAAGCTTGAGAAAGCTCACTCTTCTCTTCTTGCTCAAGAGAAGAAGGAACCACTTACTACATCTCACATAGGCATCACTTGTGATATAATTGATGAATCTTTCTATAAGCCTATTGTTATCACTCCCACTAACCCTTCATAGTAGCTCATCCACTACTACTTCTACTATGAGTGATGGCTTCACTTGTGATGTCCTCACTAATGGTGGAGAATGAGATCCTTGAAGAAGGAGGTTCAATGAGCTCACTCACATCTTAGGCAAAGCCTATGGTGGTGAGGCCCGCTTGCTAAAGTGCTTAGGGTAGTCAAAGGTTCTCTCTTAATAAAGAGGATTAGGCTATACCCCAAGAATGACAAGGCGGCCTTTGTCACTCACAAGACTAGTTTTATGAGGAGCAATGGTCATTTTTGCAAAAGTTGCAAGCAATCCGGGCACATAGAGCAATATTGCAAGAACAAGAATAAGAAAGCTAACAGTATCCTCAATTCAATTTGATTCTTGTTACATGCTTACCAAGGGTGTGAATGGTGTGCAAGTTAAGTTCATTGGTACACCAATTGTGGGCTCAAAGAAGAAAGCCATTTGGGTACCAAAGAGCCTAGTCACTAACCTTTAAGGACCCAAGCAAGTTTGGGTACCTAAAAAGAATTGATCTTCTTTCATAGGTTAATTATAACGCCGAAGGAAGGCATTGGGTGCTTGATAGTGGGTGCATATAACACATGACCTGGAGATTCAAGAATGTTCAATTCAATCAATTCCAATGACAATGGTGAATTTGATTAAATCACATTTGGTGACAATGGTAAAGGCAAGGTTAAAGGGCTTGGTAAGATTGCAATATCCAATGACTTGAGCATTATTAATGTGCTACTAGTAGAGAGCTTGAACTTCAACTTGCTATCCATGGCTCAATTCTGTGATCTTAGATTCAAATGATATTTGGAGTTGATGATGTAGAGATCATAAGTGTAGATGGTTCTAACTTGATATTCAAAGGATTTAGATATGAGAACCTCTACTTGGTAGATTTCACTGCTAATGAGACTCAATTGTCAACATATTTGTTCACTAAATCTAGCAATGGGTTGGTTATAGGCATAGAAGGCTTGGTCATGTTGGAATGAAACAATTGAATAGATTGATTAAGCATGATCTAGCTAGAGGCTTGAAAGATGCGGTGTTTGAAAAGGATAAGCTATGTAGCTCTTGTCAAGCCAGAAAACAAGTGTGAAACACACTTCCAAATAAGAGCATGATGAGCACTAGTAGAGCATTTGAGTTATTGCACATGGACTTGTTTGGACCAACAACATACACTAGCATTAGTGGAAATAAATATGGCTTTGTGATAGTGGATGACTATACTAGATACACATGGGTCTTCTTTCTTATTGATAAAAGTGAAGTCTTTGATACATTCAAAACATTTGTCAAGAGATGCCACAATGAGTTTGATACTAGAATCAAGAAAGTAAGAAGTGACAATGGAAGTGAGATCAAGGACACTAGAATTGATGAGCTTTGTGGTGAGTTTGGAATTAGACATCAATTCTCACCAAAATACACTTCACAATCAAATGGTCTTGTTGAGAGAAAAAATAGGACACTTATTGACATGGCAAGATCAATGCTTAGGTGAGTATAATGTGAGTGATTCTTTTTGGGCCAAAGCTATCAACATGGCTTGCTACTGTAGCAACCGACTCTATTGTTATAGAATGCTTGAGAAGACACCATATGAGCTATTGAATGGAAGAAAGCCCAACATTGCATACTTTAGAGTGTTTGTTTGCAAATGCTATATCTTGAAAAAAGACACTAGATTGAGCAAGTTTGAGAAGAAATGTGATGAGGGGTTTCTACTTGGTTACTCCACTACAAGCAAAGCATATAGAGTATGGAACAACTCAAGCAAGATAGTTGAAAAGTTCATGATGTTGAGTTTGGTGAAACCAAAGACTCTCAAGATGAAGATGAGAATCTAGATGATGTAAGAGTCACTCAATTGATCAATGCAATGAAGAATATGGATATTGGAGAAATTAGGCCAATGGAAGTGGTTGAGATTGAAGATGACAAAGATCAAGTGCTCACTTCTCCAAATGTGCAAGCTAGTGGTTCTCAAGCTGCAAGATCAACAAGTTGCTAGTTCATCTCAAGTAAATCAATCAAAAGATCAACCAAACTCAAGCAATCAAGTGCAAGTGCTCCAACCAACCAATATTGCAAGAGATCATCAATTGGATCATATAATTAGTGATATTATAAGTGGTGTGCAAACAAGATCAAGATTGGCTTCATTTTGTGAACATTACTCATTTGTCTCATCATTTGAGCCAACCAAGATTGAAGATGCATTGATGGATGTTGATTGGGTTAATGCTATGCATGAAGAGCTAAACAACTTCACAAGGAACCAGGTTTGGGAATCGGTAGAAAGACCAAATAACTATAATGTGATTGGTACCAAGTGGGTGTTTAGAAACAAGCAAGATCAAGATGGCATAGTTGTGAGAAACAAAGCAAGATTGGTAGCACAAGGGTACACTCAAGTATAGGGTCTTGACTTTGGAGAAACCTATACACCGGTTGCAAGATTGGAGGCAATTAGAATACTATTAGCCTATGCTTGTGCCCACAACATCAAGTTGTATCAAATGGATGTCAAGAGTGCATTCTTAAATGGATACATCAATGAGTTAGTATTTGTTGAGCAACCTCCCTAGTTTTGAAGATGATAAGAAGCCCAACCATGTTTACAAGATCAAGAAGGCATTATATGGTTTGAAGCAAGCACGAAGAGCATGGTATGAGAAGTTGAGAGACTTCCTACTCTCAAAGGGATTCAATATGGGCAAGGTTGATACCATTCTCTTCACCAAGAAGCTTGGCAAAGACTTATTTGTATTGCAAATATATGTTGATGATATCATATTTGGATCAACCAATCAAGAATTTTATAAAGAGTTTGAAGAGATGATGGCAAGTGAGTTTGAAATGTCTATGATTGGAGATCTTAGTTACTTCTTTGGACTTCAAATCGAGCAAATGAAGAATGGTACATTTGTTAGTCAAGGCAAGTACATCAAAGACATGATCAAGAAGTTTGGATTGGAAGAAGCTATGTCAATTCATACATCTATGGGGACAAATGGTCATTTGGACTTGGACTCAAGTGGTGACATGGTGGATCAAAAGTTGTATCGTTCTATAATTGGAAGCTTACTATATGTGACCGCTTTCAAGGCCAGATGTCATGTTTAGTGTATGCATGTGTGCAAGATTCCAAGCCTCACCTAGAGAGAGCCATTTCAAAGCAACAAAGAGAATATTGAGGTACTTGAAGTATACACAAAATGTTAGATTGTGGTATCCTAAGGGGTTAAACTTTGAGTTGATTGGATATTCGGACACATGTCAATTACTTGGAAGATCACTTGTGTCATGGTCATCAAAGAAAGCAAAATAGTGTTGCATTATCAATGATCAAGGCGAAGTATATTTTGGCGGGTAGTTGTTGTGCACAATTGCTATGGATGAGAGCAACTTTGGATGGCTTTGGAATCAAATTCAAACAAGTGCCATTGCTATGTGACAATGAGAGTGCGATGAAGCTCACAAACAATTTAGGTTCAACATTAAGATCAAATCATATTGACATAAGACACCACTTCATTAGAGATCATCAACAAAAGGGTGATGAAAGGATCAAGATGCCCAAGAGGGGGGGGGGGTGAATTGGGCTAATTCTAAATTTCTTTGCAATAATTAAATCCTACGGTTAGCCCAATTAACCCCTTGTGCCTAAAAAGTGTTTTTAGTTATTCTATCGCACAAAAGACTTGCAACCTAAGTTCCACTCCTACTCTAGCATGGCAATTCTATGAATTGTAAAAACAAGAATTGAATTGCTTCAATGTAAATGCTCAAAGTAAATAGAGAGGGAGGAACTGCGGTGATGTTTTGCTGAGGTATCGGAGAGGTCGCCACTCCCCACTAGTCCTCGTTAGAGCACCCGCGCAAGGGTGTAGCTCCCTCTTGATCCGCTGCAAGGATCAAGTGCTCTCTACGGGTTGATTCTTTGACACTCCGTCGCGGTGAATCATCCACAACCGCTCACAACTTGAGTTGGGTCATCCACAAGCTCTCCGAATGATCACCTGTAACACCTCTGGTGTTTTGACCTATCATTAAAATTTGACATGTCATCATATGCATTGCAAAGCATTCATGAAGTAGAAAATTTTGAATGCATTCACTAAATAAGCTTTATTTCATAATGTTGTTATTTCATGTGATGTGTTTCAAAACCCTAAATAAAGATCATGACAACAAGGGTCAAATTTCATGTGATCATGTGAGGCCATGTGTCATTTGACTCAAATACCTAATGGGCCATGTTACTGGTCAAAAATCAAAGTTAAAGTAAAAGGAAGACAAATCAAATTTGAATTCAAATTCAAATTATAAAAGTCCTTTTTGCCCCTTTTGACTAATTCAAAATCCATGTGGAATTTGGGTTGAGGAAAAAAGCAAAGTTGAAGATTATTTTATAAGGGTCAACTTTGGTATTCAAAGTTTTTCAAGTTTACATATAAAATTTGGAGTAATTTTGAAATGATTCAAATACTCAAATGCACCCCGAATTCAAATTTCAAAATGGAGGCAGAATTTGAAAATGTTCCTTAAAGCAAAGTTGTAGAGTTTGAAAAATTGAGCAACTTTCATTTTTGGAGATTTTCAACTTCTTTAGAAAATTTGTGAGTAATTTGCAAAATTGATGTAGTGGCAATTATGTAAATACATCAAAATTAAAAAAACAGCCGAGCGCCACCTCTCTGCTTGCCGCCGGCGCCACGCGGATGTCGCCGCCGATCAGATTGTGCCGCTTCCTTGCACATTGACACGCAGCTGGTGCCGTGGCGGGTCCGTTCGTGCGCTGTCGACGCCGGGCAACCCCTTCCCGGCTATAAATAGCAGCAGCCACCGTGGTCGTCCCCGTTTTCCCCTTCTGCTCTGCTCCGACGCCAGCTAGCTCC
Source organism: Miscanthus floridulus (assembly GCF_019320115.1). Lineage (NCBI taxonomy): Eukaryota > Viridiplantae > Streptophyta > Magnoliopsida > Poales > Poaceae > Miscanthus > Miscanthus floridulus. Next base: position 17,416,253 of record NC_089596.1, read on the forward strand.
ACCGCTCGTCGTAGCCATCGTCAAGCCGCGTTCATCGTGCCTAGCTATGCCAACGTGATCACCTCGGTCTTGCGCTTCTCTGTGGCTTGGTCACGTCGCTTGGGTTGGCCGGAATCGCCCGGCGCAACGTCTTCTTCCCCAAGCCCGGCCGGAGCTCCGCCACCATCGACTCGACGTGGCCAGGCCATTCCAGACCGTCTCCGTCTTCACCAAACGTACCAGCGTGACCGTGGTGAGCTACTGAACACGATACTCACTTTGTTTTAGACTCTACTACACCATTGCCGGGGTTATGCCATGAGCCGTCGTGCTCAAGCCGCCATGGCTGGCGTGGAGTCTTCTCCAGTGTGCCTTCTGCCATTCAAAGGGCGGGGATGGGTTCATAGGAGTGTGTAGACCATTTGGGTGCGGTCTAGCCTCGCCGGAGCAGTCATCTGTCGGACGCATTTTGGGCTGGCCAGTGATGGCAGCGCCGCCGTGACCTGTATGAGTCACTGACGAGTGGGGTCGGGCTGTCAGTGAGAAGGAAGGAGAAGAACAGTGAGGTTTTATTATTTTCTGAATTTTGAAATAGTGCTAAAACTTTGGGAATTTGTAGGAAATTAATCATAGCTCCAAAAATTCTGAAATTTTGTGTGTAGCTTCTGTACATGCTCTAGTATGGTTTAAAAATTTGAAACATGAAATTTGAATAAATTTCTAATGTTCAAATATTCAGTCCATTAATTAATAAATGCAATTTCCATGATTTTTGTAGGCCACTTGTATAATTCCAAAAATTATGAAATTTGTTTTGGTACACTAATTTGACATAAGGAAGCTTACATAAATTTTTGAGGTCATTTGGAACAAGTTCATTTTTGGACTTAATTCCAAATTTATTCAAAAATAAATAAAGGCAAATCCTAAGTGTTTGATTAGTGTTGGATCTTGTTTTGGTCATGTTTTGTGACTAGTAGGGTTTCAAGATCCATTTGGTCAAATTACATGTGTGGTTCTTGACTGGTAGAATTACCAGTTGGTTTTGTTGGCTTGCAACTGTACCATGAAGGAAAATCATTTTCGAGGTGTTTTTACATTTCATGTACCATGAAAGCATCATGTTTACATTATCATCATGTTAAAGCATATGTTATCATTTCGTGTAGAACCCGAGAGTGAAACTGATTCTAGTTGAGCAAGTCCTAGAAGAATCCCCAGGTTGTCACGGGATTCGATAATTATGGTACTGATCCGGAACCTGAGATCGTCAACGAAGGGAAGCCCCGGTTTATGCATTAAACCATTACCTTGTTTACTTCAAAAAGTTTATCACCTATGTTACCTATTGCATTAAGTTGATTTACTTCAAATGTTGCCTACTTGATGCATTGCCTACCTTGTTAATTGTTTACCTTCCTTGAAGATGTTTTCATTTACAAAGGCGTAGAATGCTTAGAATGCTTATGGTAGGTTTTCAAAGTAAAAGTTTCGATACAATCAAAGATGGCATACTGGCCAAAGAAAGAAAGAAGGTAGAATGAACTAGAGACTAGTCGGGCGACTTATCTTGAATGTTGAGTAATGTTGTCGACTATGTCACTTAAAGGCCACTCATTGTGGATCTTCTGAACAAGACACTTTGTAGTACTGGTCACATACTCCGGTAAGCCTACTTTGGCTAATTCGATACTAAGACTGAATGCCCATGCATTGGGATTGGTGAGATGGCGGGAGTAGCATGTACCCTCATGGCTTGAATGTGGCCTGGATTTGAGGCGTGCTGTGCTCTCGGGTGGCGTGGAGATGACTTAGTACGGGAGGATTCGGTAGCGAGGTTGATATATGCAAGATTAAGTTCTACATATGTCAGTGTGATAAGGAATCCCCAGCTAGGAACTTGAATCAATTCGAATTGCCGGTGCTCCGCGGATATGGAGACTTGATTCATTACAGAAGCAATGCAGGACTGGTGAATTACTAAAACATGAGAAAAAGAATGGAATGAGAAGGATTAGGAATATGTGATATGAATACTTAGTTTGAGATAATGAACTAAAGTACTTAGGGGTAAAACTCGAAAATAGGAACAAGAATAGTAAGCTTTTGGCAAAGAACTTTTGAATTTTGCTACATCCTTACCTTGACCCAACACCTGCATCCCTAAGACCTTCGCCCTTTTTTCATCGGGTCAGTCTTGTTGAGTACTTTTGTACTCAGGGTTTGTTAACCCGTTGTTGCAGGTAAGTTCACATGCAGCAGGCTTGTTTTGGTCCCTACTGCATGTCAGTGTTTGAAGTCGATGACGATGAGGAATGATGAATGGCCTTTAGACAAGGCACTAGTTTGTGTGAAATAAATAATGTTAATGTAATATTATCCCGCTACTATGGTTGTATGACACTTATGGGTTTGTAAGTTTGAAACAACTGGTTTGTAATATTAAAACTTAAGTCTTCCGCTTTATAATCTCTGGTATGTATATTGAAAACTGTTGTAATCTGCAATGACTGTGATTGAGATCCTATTTGAAAAAGATTCATGGATGATTCGGGTTTCCCGAGGACACCCGATAGACCTATTAAGTTGTTGGGAACTTGTGTACGCTATCTGAGGTCTGTTGAGACATCGATAGGTGTACGTGGGCCTTAATTTCTTAGGAGGTTCTACCACAGCTGGTATTAGAGCAGGTCCTATCTAAGATCATTGTAGGTTACTTTTGAAAACCTTCAAACTGGATTTGGATCAAAGAAATTAAACTGGATATTTTAAAGTTCAAATTTCTTTCTTCTTACCTCTGATCTAGCCTCAATCTCATCTTATTTGAAAGTTTGTGGCGGATAATATGATTAGGTTTGTCCTATGTATTAAAAATCTAGTACTTTTGATTGTATAAATCTTTTGTACTCAGATTCGTAAGATCGATTCATGCATTCATGCTTGAACACCTTGCATAATAATTCCCCTTAAAAGTGGTTGGGTAAGTAATGTCAATCCCATTCTTGCTAACCTCTATTATCCTCAATCTATCCTTATAGTCCTACCCTAACTTCTACGGGCTATGGCAAAGACCAAGATAACCGCACACAAGTCCACTGGACCTCACGGAGTCCCGCGTCACCAGTTGGCATCGCGTAACCATGAGCTTGGTGAAGGAAGTTCCAAGACCCTAGCAGCTGAAGGATCTTCAAGCAATCCCGCCAACATCGAGAACCTTACCAAGGAGCTCAACACTCTTCGTTGAGCTCATGCCAAAGATCAAGAGAAGCTGGCGGAAATGGAAAGGGACATCACCAAGAATACCGAGTTGCAGAATGAAGCCTGGACACGAGAGGATGTGGCCAATGAACGCGTCCATGAGTTGGAGTTCTACGTAGAGGACCTAGAGATGGACAATGCCATTCTTCATGAGAATGTCCACATGCTATACGCTCAATTTCATCCTCCTCATGGGGATGGTGAAGTTACAGATGAAGAAATGATTGTAGATCCAGGAGAAGTCGAGAATGAAGAAGAGGAGGAGGATCCTGAGGAGTTAGTGTACTTTTTCGATGAAGATGAGGTTGAGTCCGATATGGACACGGACGCCTGATGACTGAGAGTTTGGAGTAGAAATAGTTTCTTTACTGCTTTTCTAGTAAACTAGGGTTGTCTTGTGGGATATAAGACATGTAACATAAATAAGAAACCCTTTGTAGCATGAAACCTTTTAACTGCTTTCAATAAAAATAATAATGTAAATAAACATGTCTCTCTGACAGATGCCTCGTATTAACACCCGAACTGGTGCAAGTACTTCGCAAGACAATGATGAAGTCCCAAATCCTCCACCAATGCCTCCGAGTATGGCAGATGCCATAACTGCACTTGTCTATGCAACGACCAAAAATGCTAGGTTGTTAAGGGAAATGGCTCAGAACCAACAAGCACCATACCCTAATCATGGCCGCCGTAATAATGGAAATGATGAGACAACCTATATTAATTTTACTGATACACGTCCGCCTGTATTCTCTAAGGCAGAAGAGCCTTTAGAAGCTGACGATTGCTTCGGACAATGGAGCAAAAGTTTGAGCTGATTCGCTGTACCGAGATTCAGAAACCAAGGTTTGCGGCACAGCAACTCCGAGGAGCTGCTGGTGCCTAGTGGGCAAATTTGGTAGCTATATAGCCTACTGGTCACCAAATCACCTAGATGGAGTTTAAGGATGCCTTCAGGGCACACTATATTCCAGATGGTGTGATGACCATGAAGTTAGAAGAGTTTCTGGCTCTTAAGCAAGGGGGGCACCCGGTGATGCACTATGTTGGGCGTTTCAATCACCTGTCGCAGTATGCTATAGAGTATGTGAATACTGACAAGAAGAAGAAGAATCATTTCATGAGAGGTCTAAACACCAAACTTCAGATCATGATGGCAACTTGTGGCAACGCAACTTATCATGAGACTGTCAACATTGCTATCGCTTCAAAGGAGAATTACTGCCGACACAAGGAGGCGAAGAAAAAGAGAGCATTTGCTTTCAGATCGTCGAGTGGAAAGCGTCAAAAGGTGGTCTACCATCCTCAGAATCATGGTCGTGCACCATTCCGCCCACAACAAAGCCAAAGTAGGCAGCAAATCTTTATTCGCCCTACAACTAATACGCCTTATCCTAATCAAGCACCGCAGCTGCAAAATAATACAAATAATGCAAACCGCACTACTACTTCCCAGAATCACAATTATCCATGTTATAATTGTGGTAAAACCAGACACTTTTCCTGAGAATGTCCGTATCCCAGAAAGAGTAATCTTAATGTACCTAAAGCCCCGGTTACTCAAGCTCAGAATTAGTACAAGGGCAATGCTCAGAACAGTCAGAAAGGTCAGGCTGAGAAGAAATCTAGAAGGGTCTTCTATACTCAGGTGGAATCTATTCCAAAAGAAGAACCAGTAATGATTGGTATGTTTCTTGTTGCTAAGCACCCTGCAATTACCTTATTTGATTCTGATGCATCCCATACATTCATCAATCGTACATTTGTTGTGAAGCATGGGATAACTATTGGGGAAACAAAAGAACCATATCATATACAGTCGCCCAGAGGACGACTCTGTACAAGGGAGATAGTTCAGCATGTACCTATTGATTTGGGAGGACAGGAGTTCCCTACCAGCATGCTGATATTAAAGGATCAAGATATAGATGTGATCCTTGGTATGAACTGGTTAACTCAACATGGGGCTATCATAGATGTCCTGCGTAGAACCATAAGAGTAAATGTACCTGGCAGCAAAACCCAAATTCTCATCCAACTTCCCTTTCCTAAGAGTACAGTTGGAACAGTCTGTGCAACTACGGTTGAGGAAGCCGAGAACATTCATGTGGTATGTGAATTTACGAATGTTTTTCCCAATGATCTACCTAGACTACCACCAGACCGAGATGTGGAGTTTAGAATTGACCTGAAACCAGGAACGGCACCTATGTCTAGAAGAGCATATAGGATGCCACCCAAAGAACTAGCAGAATTAAAAATGCAACTACAAGAGTTGTTAGACAAGGGTTTCATTCAACCCAGTTCATCACCTTGGGGATGCCCTGCTATCTTCGTGAAGAAGAAGGACCAAACCTTAAGGTTATGTGTTGACTATCGGCCGTTAAATGAAGTCACCATAAAGAACAAATACCCCTTACCCGAAATTGATTTGCTTTTTGATCAACTTGTGGGAGCTAAGGTGTTCTTGAAGATAGACTTGAGATCAGGCTATCATCAGATTAAGATCAGACGAGAAGATGTGCCGAAGACAGCGTTTACTACCCGATATGGTCTATATGAGTATTTAGTCATGTCTTTTGGGCTGACCAATGCCCTGGCTCATTTCATGTACCTGATGAACTCAGTTTTCATGCCCGAGTTGGATAAGTTTGTAGTGGTATTCATTGATGACATTCTTATCTATTCTAAGAGAAAAGAAGAACATGCGAAACATCTCCACATTGTTCTACAACGATTAAGAGATCACCAATTATATGCCAAATTCAGCAAATGTGAATTCTGGTTAGAGGAAGTACAATTTCTAGGTCATGTGTTATCTGCTGAAGGTATAGCTGTTGATCCAAGCAAGGTAGAAGAAGTCCTTAACTGGAAAGCACCTACCACTGTTCATCAAGTTCGTAGTTTTCTAGGGTTGGCAGGTTATTACCATCGGTTCATCCCTGACTTCTCCAGAATTGCGAAGCCAATTACTGGATTGCTAAAAAATCAAACTAAGTTTGTATGGTCAACAGAATGTGAGAAGGCCTTTCAAACATTAAAGAAGTTGTTAACAACTGCACCAGTATTAGCACAACCTGATATCAAGAGGCCGTTTGATATCTATTGTGATGCGTCTAGAATTGGTATTGGCTGTGTTCTTATACAAGAAGGCAGAGTCATAGCATATGCTTCCAGACAACTCAAGAAGCATGAAGAACATTATCCCACCCATGATCTTGAATTAGCAGCTGTTGTTCATGCACTCAAGGTTTGGCGACATTATTTATTGGGCAATATCTGTCATATCTATACGGATCACAAAAGTTTGAAATATATCTTCACTCAGTCAGAGCTGAATATGAGGCAAAGAAGATGGTTAGAACTTATCAAAGATTATGACTTAGAAGTGCATTATCATCCGGGCAAGGCTAATGTGGTTGCTGATGCCCTGAGCCGCAAGAGTCATTGCCATTGTCTGACTGTGGTTGGGATCCTGTTTGAAAAAGATTCATGGATGATTTGGGTTTCCCGAGGACACTCGACAGACCTGTTAAGTTGTTGGGAACTTGTGTACGCTATCTGAGGTCTGTTGAGACATCGATAGGTGTACATGGGCCTGATTTCTTAGGAGGTTCTGCCACATCACCAAGCTCTCCAATCACCACCAAGCCGTCTAGGTGATGGCGATCACCAAGAGTAACAAGCACGAACTCTCACTTGACCACAACAAGCCTAGGGAGAAAGATGGATGCACACTTTGCTACTCTTGATCTCACTAATGAGGGCTATCTTTGGGATTCTCAAATCTCAATCACCTCACTAGGACCTTGCTCTTCTTGGCACTCTCTAAGGTGTGTTTCAGCTGTTGGAATGAGCAAAAGTCACTCTACACACGAGTGGAGCTTCTATTTATAACAAGGGCTGAAAAATGAACCATTATGTGCCTCTGCGGGGTGACCGGACGCTCCGGTCAGTTCAACCCACACACTAGTGTTTAAGTGATGACCGGACGTAGGCAGGGTCCGATCACCACTGACCGAACGCATCCGATTGCAAATATCCCTCACTAGAACCTTACTGGAGTCGACCGGACGCTGGTCCTCAGCATCCGGTCACTCGACCACTCAGCGTCCAGTCGCACCAGACGCAATCTCCTTGGTCAAATGAACTAACCGGACCCTGCGGCCAGCATCCGGTCGCACCGGAAGCCAGTGTCTAGTTAGAATTTGACCCTTCATTCACTTCCAACTCTCGATCATATGTGAATGAAGTTTGCTCCAAAAGATCTTAGGCAAATGTAGGAGCTACCTAGCGCTAGTTTTAACAAGTGTGCACCACACCTAGCTCACTAGACTCATCTAGGTCAAGCTACCCGTCCATACCCCCCTTAATCGTACGACCAAAGGAAAAACAAAGTCTTAAACTACTCTAAGTGTCTCTCCAACTCTAATCGACACTTAGAACTAGTCATTCCTTAACCTTGTCGTCCATCCTTTGAAAACCGAAACAATTTCCATCATAGGGGCATGACATCCATGATTGCCCAATCGATCTCCATTACCATGACCTAACTTAGTTGCCTCTGCAAAACACACGTTAGTCATTGTAATCTTGTATTGCCATTAATCACCGAAACTCAACTAGGGGCCTAGATGCTTTCAATCTCCCACTTTTTGGTGATTGATGACAATACCACCTCAAGTATGTGAAAGAGTTAAGGTTTTTATCATGCTTGGATCATATAAGCTTTTGTTAATAAGAACAAAAGAGTTAGGCAAGCTTATATGACCCAAGCCAACATAATGTACTCAAAAGATATTAAATAAGCATGAGTACAAGTAATAAAGCTCATTTGCATCAGAGTATAAACGCGGAAGCAAGGCAAATGAGCATAACACAAGTGATATGGCATATAAATAGTTATGAAGTAGAGAGCACACATGTCATATATCACAATCACATAGATATAACTATCACATAGATATAGTTTAATGCATGAAGGTAAACACACGAATGCATAATATTAATAGTGTATCACACAAATAAAACTCCAAATGTATATAATAGACTAATAGCTAACTAGCCCCCCCTAAAAGTCGCTCCCCCTGAGTCTACATACTCGAACCCTCTCCCCCTTTGGCGTCAAACACCAAAACCTAAGGGCCGGTCGGCGGGGCTGCAGCGGACGAGTCGGGCGCTGAAGTACGAGGAGCAAGCTGGAACTGGGCGCCATCATCATCTGACCTTGAGCTCTGTGCTGACTGACCCTCTGTGGCTGGGAGCATCGCTAAAGTGGTCTGGGTTTGAGCTAGGGCAGGTGCTGCCTATGATGCTGCTGGTATGCCTGTCGTAGGATCTAAAAATACAATAGAAGAAGGAAGCCTCTGAGTAGTCATGGTGACGGGAGCTGCTATAGAAGGACCTAGGGCATGCATATGTGGCGGTGTAGGCATCCCTGTCAACTCGCTAAAAGATGCTCCAAGACTCCTAGAGACTAACGTGTCAGGCACAAATAGCGAGGGTGACTGATCCGGTGTGAAGCCCGTCTGAAATGGTGTGAACTGTGGGCTACCACTGGCGAGGATAACCACTGGGACACCTATACTGTGGGAGAAGCAAACTGAGCTGGAGGCTATCCCTGACTCTAAAGTCCACTGGGCTATACTGCTGGAGTCATCATAGTGGTAGCAGGCTGACCAATCTGGGGCGAAGGCTATGGCTATGGGGCCCCAATGGCTGTCACTACATGCTGCATGAATCCCAAAAGCTGCTGCTGCATGAGTAACTGTTGCTGATGCATCTACTTACTGCTGCTGCTGGAGGACCTGCTACTGTCGCTGGAACTCATCCTGACAAGCCTGAAACTGTGCAAAGTTGGCAGCGGTCTTCCTGAGCCTGTCTAGCCTGATCCTGCTGCATCCGCTCAAGGATAGCAATCAAAGTAGGGGTCCTGTCTGCGGTGCAGGTGGAGCGGAGCTAGGAACTGCCAGCCTCTGCATCATGTCTGCAGTGGAGGCATCCGAGGAATAGGCTAGTAGTCATCGTCTGAGCTGTCACTAGGCTCACTCACCTCCTGCTGTGCCTCAAGCTGCTCCTCCTCAGTAGTGGCTATGCCTCTGATAATCTCGTCCTTGCTGAGCTACGGACTCTGGTACATCTAGACGACGGCGAGGCTGAGTGGGTGCCTATGGTGTGCTATGCCTAATCCTCTGTGCCATGTTATAAGCTAGAAACTCTGTGGTGGCACCTCTGTACTTTGCAACCATCTCTGGTGTCCTAACTTGCACAGCCTTGAGAATAAGGAATGTGATCCAATGTGCATATGGAAGCTGCCTGCGACCCTTGAAGCCCTCAGCTATAGTATCCTCCATCTCTGATAGAAGGAGATCCCAAATATCAAACACTGTCTGCTACATCAGGGCGTTGAGGAGCCAAAGCTAGTAGGCGAGTCAAGCCCTCTCTGTATCCCATCCTGGGAAGTAGTGTCCTCCTTATGATAGCCTCTAGCACTCTAGCTGTAGGAGTAAGGTCACTGGGGTTCCTCCTCGACCCCTCACCAAAGGGCTCCTTGAAGCAATGGCGCACAAGATCTGTAAGGGGCACCATACCACCATTGAGGACGCCTAGGAGGCTCTTGCTAGTCCATAACATACCTCATGTAACTTGACAGGCTACTCCTATAGCCTCAGTATCTCCCTGACCCTCTGACTCATCATCCTGTAGTCTCTGCCTCTTTATGCAAAGTGTATAAAGTTATGATGTGGGTCAATGTAGAGCGAAGCATAGAACTACCGAACCTAAGACTGGTACATACAATCCTATCCAGCCAATCAGATCTGTCAGCCCCGATAGATATGCAAGGTAGGGGCAAATGTGCTCTCCAGCTGCTATGACTATAGCCTCTATGCTGTAGACTCTCTGAGATCTGAAGACTACTCCACTGTTCAGATAGGCATTATAGAAATCCTCCTGCAGTGGCGTGTAGAAACCCTCTGCTGCTCTCTCATCCCTCTTGGGTGGAAACCACACATCAAACTCCACAAAGCGAAGCTACTGAACCTGCTTGGCTATGGCAGGCCCTCAAGTCAAGGTGGGTCACTGGAGGCAGACCCTATGGTCTAGGCGGTGGATGAGATCCCCTCTGCTGTGTCGGTGGCCTCAGTGAGACTGGAACACGGGTACGACCAGAGCAGCATAGCTAGGGCTATGGTGCCTGCTCTATCTCCTCAGCCTCCTCGGCCTGCTCACCCTTTTGAGTCTGCTTTGCTGGCTGGGGCTGCTGCTGTGAAGCCCCCTAAGGTTGACCCTCATCAATAGTATAATGCTGTCCTGTAATAGTGATAGTCCCAGGTGGACTACCAAGAAGGCGCTCAACTCGCTCTATCCTAGCCCTTGCTTCCGATGAAAGTGGTGGATCCGCAATCACAACCCCACTGCGAGCACCTCCTCTCTCGGCACGCTCTATGGCCTCTGCAACTGCTACTGCTCAAGCTGTCTCTGCATCTGGGTACTTCCTCTTCTTGGATGCAATCTTCTTTGTCGCCTTACCTTTTGGATCTACAGGCAAGCGAGGCGGGGGCCTCCGATCATCATCTCTAGGACCACCTCCTACATTCTTGGTGCGAGCCATCTAATCTGACAAGAGAAACTACTGCTGACAGGATCAACTATCCACTGACACTTTTGAGGCTTGGCCTCGATCCGTACTCGTGAGCTTGGCCTCGAGTTGACTAACAACTGCACCTGACACCTCAACGGCACCAACTCACTGCACGATGGAATAGATAGATATACAAATAAATACGATATATCTAATAGATGCAAAACCCTATGAGAGCAAGCAATGTAGGTACAAAATTGAATTGACTGGCTTGCTACCTGACGAACTGACGATCCAAAGAAAAAGGAGAGAAGCATAACGCGGGGGATCATCGGGACCGCTAGGGTTAGGGTTCACGATGAATCGATGGCCCTAGTTGCAATTTGAAGTCAATGCTTGTAATAGCAGGGCGGGTTAGGGCATGATGGCGTTAGAGTAAGGCCTTACCGGCGCTGGTGGAGTGCAGCATGGGCACGGCGGTGCAAGTCCGGCTGTGGTGGCGCTGGGAGGCGCTGTGGCGCACAGGAGCGACGGCGTACGGATCTGGCGTGATGGAGGCGCTGCGGTGATGGTGCGGTGGCTATGGAGGCATGCGAGAGAAGCCTGGGAGCATGGGGAGGCACTGCGGTGGTGAGCTAGACAGCGCAGCACTGCTGAACAATGGCTAGGGCTTGAGTGGATGCGGTGCAAGGTTCGGTACGCGTGAATATATGGGTCCCCTGACGCGACGGGAAAGGAAAGGAGAAAAGAGATTGAAATCCACATGAGATCTAATGACCAAATGCTCCGGTGGTAGCGACCGGACGCTACCACCCAGTGTCCGGTCGATTCTAGAGAGGTCCAATTCCTCTGGAATCATGACCGAACGCGTTTGGTGGACACCGACCGGACATAGCCAGAGTCCGGTCAACTCAGCCTGATTCTTCTCCAAACGACCAGACGCTGAGACGTCTTCTAACCAGACATAGAAAGGCAGAGTCCGGTCACTCCTTCGCAGCAAGTTCACCTCCTGTGAACTGACCGGACGCTAGACATCAGAGTCCGGTGCAGCATCTGGTCACTCTTTTCTAGCAAATCTTCAAAGATCCTTCGCGCTGCCTATTCCCAATCAAGTCCCAACTTGAATAAGATCCAAATAAACACCAATTGGGACTGATGTGAGTGACCTCTCTCAAACCCTCAAGTTTTTCAAAATATTTTGCCTTAGGCTATAATTCTTTTTATGAAAATAGGCAATAAAAGGGCAAATGGAACAAAACGACAAAACAACATTCATGCATATGCAATACTTGTAAGTAAATCTAGTTGCTTGTCAAGTTTGATCCAAGGTTAAGCTTCTTCACACACTTTTCGGCGGTTATCTTAACCATGTTAGACAAGCCCTATATGCATTACCAAAAATTAAACATGTTGTATATTACAATGAATGCAAGGAACAACATAAGCTCATCTTTTAGTGAAGTTATTAAAATCAAGTACATTGAGCTCATTCCATAATCTACAAAATGTAGCCTCATCTAGCGGTTTAGTGAAGATATCCGCTAATTGATCTTCGGTCCTTACACCTTCTAGTGATATCTCATTTTTAGCAATATGATCTCTTAGAAAGTGATAGCGGATATCTATGTGCTTGGTGCGAGAGTGTTGAACCGGAATTATTTGCAAGTTTTACCGCACTTTCATTGTCGCACAAAAGAGGTACGTTATCTAGAACTACACCATAGTTTAGCAAAGTTTATTTCATGCAAAGTATTTGTGCACAACAAGCACCCATGGCAATGTATTCCGCTTCGGCAGTGGACAAGGCCACACTATTTTGTTTCTTAGAGGACCAAGACACAAGTGATCTACCAAGCAAGTGGCACCCTCCGGATATGATTTTTCTATCAACTTTGCAACCTGGCATAATCCGAATTCGGAATAGCCAACTAATTCAAATATAGCTCCTTTGGGATACCAAAGGCCAATGCTTGGTGTGTGCTTAAGATACCTAAGGATTCTTTTTACGGCAATTAAATGAGTTTCCTTAGGATTAGCTTGAAATCTAGCACACATACTCACACTAAACATGATGTCAGGGCCTAGATGCGGTTAAATATAACAAGCTACCAATCATAGAACGGTAGAGAGTTTGATCAACCTTGTTACCTCCCTCATCTAGGTCGAGATGTCCATTAGTAGACATTGGTGTCTTGATTGGCTTACATTCATCCATCTTGAATCTTTTGAGAAGGTCATTAGTATATTTCTCATGTGAGATGAAGATCCCTTCTCTCATTTGCTTGACTTGAAAACTAAGAATGTAAGCTCTCCAATCATTGACATCTCGAACTCCTTCGACATCAAATCACCAAATTCTTTGCATGAATCTTCATTTGATGATCCAAAGATGATATCATCAACATACACTTGACAAATGAAGATATGTCCTTCAAGCTTCTTGGTGAATAGTGTGGTGTCGACCTTCCCAATAGTGAAGTCCTTCTCAATGAGGAAATCCCTAAGGCGCTCATACCAAGCTCTTGGGGCTTGTTTAAGCCCATATAACACCTTGGACAACCTATAAACATGATTAGGATATTTAGGGTCTTCAAACCCGGGAGGTTGATCAACATAGACTAGTTCATTAATAAAGCCATTTAAAAATGCACTTTTCACATCCATTTGATATAATTTCATTTCATGATGTGATGCATATGCAAGGAGGATACGAATGGCTTCTAATCTTGCAACCGGTGCAAAGGTCTCTCCAAAATCCAAACCTTTCACTTGAGAGAACCCCTTTGCAACTAGTCTTTCCTTGTTCCTCACAACAACACCTTGATCATCTTACTTGTTTCAGAACACCCACTTAGTTCCAATGACTCTTGCACCTTTTGGCTGCTCTTTAAGAGTCCAAACTTCATTGCGGATGAAGTTGTTCAACTCTTCATGCATGGCATTGATCCAATCCGGATCTTGAAGAGCTTCTTCTACCTTGGTAGGCTCAAAGCAAGAGACAAAAGAGTGATGAGCAATAAATGAAGCAAGTTTTTATGAGCGTATCATCACTCCCTTTGATGGACTCCCTATGATGAGATCTTGTGGATGATCTTGTAGTAGAGGTGTATTTCTTCTATTAACCACTTGAGGGGTAGGTTGTGGAGCATCAACATCTTGTGCTTGTACCGCCATTTGCTCATGGGAGACATGAGTATCCTCATTTTCTACTCTCCCATCCTTTTCACCATCTTGTGGCACATTTGATGAAGAAGGTGGATCAATGACTTGTACATCATCTTCATCATCTTTAGGCTTGATGTCTCCAACTGGAATGTTCTTCATGGCCTCCCTCAATGGTTCATCACTTACATCATCAAGATTCTCATGTGCTCCTTGGGAGCCATTAGATTCATCAAATTCTACATCATATGTTTCTTCAACCAAGCCGGTGGCATGATTAAATACTCTATATGCTTTGGACTTTGATGAGTAACCAATAAGAAAACCAATATCACAATGCATTTGAAACTTCCCTAGGTATTGCCGCTTCTTATAGATATAGCATTTGCAACCAAACACCCTAAAGAAGGAGACGTCCGGCTTCTTCCCATTGAGCAACTCATAAGGTGTCTTGCCAAGGAACTTTTGAAGGAATATGCGGTTTGATGCATAGCATGCGGTGTTGATTACTTCCGCCCATAGAGCTTCGGGGGTGTTGTACTCATCAAGCATAGTTCTTGCAAGAGTGATCAATGTTCGGTTCTTCCTCTCAACTACACCATTTTGTTGAGTATATGTTGCGGAGACTTCATGTTTGATTCCAACTTCATCACAATATGCTTCTATGTTTGTGTTGTCAAATTCTTTCCTATTGTCACTTCTTATCTTCTTGAGCTTCACTTCAAATTCATTTTAAGCTCTCTTGGCAAACTTCTTGAAGCAAGATGCAACTTCGGATTTGTCATGAAGAAAGAATACCCATGTATACCTTGAATAATCATCAACTATCACAAGACAATAAAGATTTCCTCCCAAACTCTTGTATGTTGTTGGTCCAAATAAGTCCATGTGAAGGAGTTCTAGCACTCTTGTGGTTGACATGAAAGCTTTGGTTGGATGAGTATTTGCAACTTGCTTGTTGGCTTGACATGCACTACAAAGCTTGTCCTTCTCAAACTTCATATCCTTCAACCCTCTCACCAAATCATTTTTCATTAGTTTCTTGAGTGAGCTCATCCCAACATGAGCAAGTCTTCTATGCCATAGCCACCCAAGTGTTGTTTTGGTGAATAGGCAAGTCTTCAAGTTTGTATCTTCGAAGGTGAAGTCCACTAGATATAAGTTATTGTATCTAAATCCTTTGAATATCACTTGATCATCATCTTTCTTGGACACAACAACTTCCTTCTCGGTAAACAAGCATTAGAAGCCAAGATCACACAATTGTCCAACAGATAGCAAGTTGAAGCTTAATGAAGCAACATATAACACATTTGAGATTGAATGATAATTTGATATTGCCACTTAGCCCAATCCTTTAATCTTGCCCTTTGAATTATCCCCAAATGTGATTCTTTCTTGTTCATCTACTTCTTCATCTAGTGAGGTGAACATATGAGGATCACCGGTCATATGTTGTGTGCAACCAGTATCAATAACCCAATGACTTCCACCGGTCTTGTAGTTCACCTACACACAAGAGATCAAGCTTTAGGAACCCAAACTTGTTGAGGGCCCTTCACCTTCTCAACAAGTGACTTAGCAACCCAAATCTTCTTAGGCCTATTCTTGTTAGGAGGTCCTAAGAACATGACTTTCATCTTTCCACTAGAATCTTTTCTAAGCATGTAGTGAGCATTGAAAGCAAAGGGTCTAGCATGCTTGGGCAAGGGTTGTGGTGGTGGAGTTTGGCACTCATGAGCAAAGTGCCCTTCTTGTCCACACTCAAAACATCTATTTGGCTTTGGCTTTGGCTTTGATTGTTATTGTTGAGCTTGAGCCTTCTTCTTCTCTACATGTGCCATATATCCAATGCCACTTCTATCCATCTTCATGACAGTGTTCATAAGTAGCTCACTTTGAAGATATTTGCCTCTTGTGAACTTACTCAATCCAACCTTGAGATGCTCTTTCTCCAACTTGAGCTTCTTGTTCTCTTCCTTAAGAGCATCATTGTTCTTCTCTTCCTTGAGCTTCTTGTTTTCTTCTTTGAGCTTCTCATTCTCAAGAATCAAGTCACCATCATGATCAATAGTTTCTAGCACAATGATGTTGTGGCTTTTGATTTCTTCAAGATCTTTCTTGAGCTTTGCATTGTCATTCTTAAGCTTGACAAACTCATCATAATTATCAGCCTCAACCACTTGCTTGCCTTTGCCACTAGATCCTTGCTCAATGCTCTCATCAATTAAGTCATCACATGATGTGGCTATATCAATCTTAACAACATTGTTAGTAGCATCATGTGGCTCATTGGGTAAAAATTCTTGAGCAATGACAAGACTATCAGGATCGATCTTAAGAGTAGTATATTCATCTTTTAGCTTGTTGTGGCTAGTGATGAGCTCTTTGTGTACCCACTCAAGTTTATCATGTTTATCTTTAATCTCTTTCTTAGAAGATTTGAGCTCCTTGAGTTTGGATGACATAGCCTCATTTGCTTCTCTAAGCTCAACATTAGCCTTTTCTGCTACATCATATTTAGCTAAAAGATAATCATTTTTAATCTCAAGCTTTTCATTTTTAGCTCTAGTCTTTATAATAATCTTAGTGTATTTCTTTAGCAACATAGCAAGATCATCATAAGAAGGTGATTCATATTCATCATCATCGCTATCACTATCACTATCATTATTATGAGCATGATCATCACCACTACTATCATCATCATGTGATACCTTTCATTCACCTTTAGCCATAAGGCATAGGTGTGTAGAGGATGATGATGGTGGTGGCGGTGAAGATGATGAAGAGTCAATAACAATAGCAGCCACCTTCTCATTGTCACTATCATCATCGGATGATCCACTAGATGAATCAATGTCCGTGAGCCAATCACCGACTATGTAAGCCTTTCCACTCTTCTTCTTCTTGTGGAAATCCCTCTTCTTGCCATCTCTCTTCTTGTATGGCTTGTTCTTTTTCTTGTCATCTTCATCTTCATTGCTTGAGTCATCTTTCTTGCCCTTGTTCTTGTTTTTGAACTTGTCTTTCTTGGGCTTTGTGCATTGGTGAGCTAGATGACCAAGTTCACCATAATTGTAGCAATCCATCTCGGAGATTGGCTTTCTTCTTGAGCTTGTGAAGAACTTCTTCTTCTTGCCATCGAACTTGATGCCACTCTTGTTGAGCTTCTTTAGCATCTTGGTAGTTTTCTTCACCATGAGAGCAAGGCTTTCATCATCATCTTCATCATCACCTGAGCTCTCATACTCAAGCCTTGCTTTGCCCTTCTCTTGGCTAGCTTTGAATGCTAAATCTTTTTTCTTTCTTCTTTGTAGAGGATGAGCCATCTTGAGGTGTGATGTGCATGTACATCTCATGAGCATTGATCTTTCCCAAGATTTATGTCGGTGTAGCGGTGGAAAGATCACCTTGATGTAGCACGGTCACAATATGCTCATATTTGTCAATAGGGAGGACACTTAAGATTTTTCTTACAACATCGGATGGTTACATTTGAGTAAGTCCAAGCCCATTGACTTCCTCTACAAGAACATTCAAACGTGAATACATTTTATTAGCACATTCTTTAGAAAGCATTTCAAAAGAGTTGAGCTTTTTTATGACAAGATAATAGTGTTCCTCACGCTCACTCTTTGTTCCCTCATGGAGCGCACAAACGTCCGACCATAGTGCATGGGCATCTTTGTGGTTCCTTACACGGTTGAACACATCTTTGCAAAGGCCTCTAAAGATAGTGTTGCAAGCCTTGGCATTCCATTTTTCATAGTTCACTTCATCACCTTGAAGTTGTGCGGGATTCCTAGGTCTTGGGAAGCCATGTGAGGCGGCTCTAAGTATTCCAACGTCTAGAGCTTCTAGGTATGCCTCCATGCGAATTTTTCAATATGGAAAATCATCCCTCTTGAAGATAGGAGGAGGTCCATCCCCGTGAGACATCTTGCTCTAAGCGGTTAAGCTTAAAAACATGAGCACAAGGCTTTGATGCCAATTGAAAGGATCAAGATGCCCAAGAGGGGGGGTGCATTGGGCTAATTCTAAATTTCTTTGCAATAATTAAATCCTACGGTTAGCCCAATTAACCCCTTGTGCCTAAAAAGTGTTTCTAGTTATTCTATCGCACAAAAGACTTGCAACCTAAGTTCCACTCCTACTCTAGCATGGCAATTCTATGAATTGTAAAAATAAGAATTGAATTACTCAATGTAAATGCTCAAAGTAAATAGAGAGGGAGGAACGCGGCGATGTTTTGCTGAGGTATTGGAGAGTCGCCACTCCCCACTAGTTCTTGTTGGAGCACCCTGTAGCTCCCCCTTAATCCGCGCAAGGATCAAGTGCCCTCTACGGGTTGATTCTTTGACACTCCGTCGCGGTGAATCACCCACAACCGCTCACAACTTGAGTTGGGTCATCCACAAGCTCTCCGGATGATCACCAAGCTCTCTAATCACCACCAAGCCATCTAGGTGATGGCGATCACCAAGAGTAACAAGCACAGACTCTCACTTGACCACAACAAGCCTAGGAAGAAAGATGGATGCACACTTTCCTACTCTTGATGTCACTAATGAGGGCTCTCTTTGGGATTCTCAAATCTCAATTATCTCACTTGGACCTTGCTCTTCTTGGCACTCTCTAAGGTGTGTTTCAGCTGTTGGAATGAGCAAAAGTCACTCTACACACGAGTGGAGCTTCTATTTATAACAAGGGCTGAAAAACGAACCGTTATGTGCCTCTGCGGGATGACCGTACGCCCCGGTCATGTTGACCGGATGCTCTGGTCAGTTCAACCCGCACACAAGTGTTTAAGTGATGACTGAACGTAGGCAGGGTCCGATCACCACTGACCGGACGCGTCCGATCGCAAATATCCCTCACTGGAACCTTACTGGAGTCGACCGGACGCTGGTCCTCAGTGTCCGGTCATTCGACCACTCAGCATCCGGTCGCGCCAGACGCAATCTCCTTGGTCAAATGAACTAACTGGACCCTGCGGCCAGCGTCTGGTCGCACTGGAGCCAGCGTCCGGTTAGAATTTAACCCTCCATTCACTTCCAACTCTCGATCATATGTGAATGAAGTTTGCTCCAAAGGATCTTAGGCAAATGTAGGAGCTACCTAGCGCTAGTTTTAACAAGTGTGCACCACACCTAGCTCACTAGACTCATCTAGGTCAAGCTACCCATCCATATCCCCCTTAATAGTACGGCCAAAGGAAAAACAAAGTCTTAAACTACTCTAAGTGTCTCTCCAACTCCAATCGACACTTAGAACTAGTCATCCTTAACCTTGTCGTCCATCCTTTGAAAACCAAAATGATTTCTATCGTAGGGGCATGACATCCATGATTGCCCAATCGATCTCCATTACCATGACCTAACTTAGTTGCCTCTGCAAAACACACGTTAGTCATAGTAATCTTATATTGCCATTAATCACCGAAACCCAACTAGGGGCCTAGATGCTTTCAGGTGACATATCAATTGAGAGTGTGGGCACCGATGATCAACTTGCCGATATATTACCAAACCACTTAATGAGAAGAGATTTTGCAAGCTAAGAAATGAATTGAATATACTTGACTTTTCCAATATGAGTTGAATGCACCACCACATTATATGACATACCTCTCCTTCGACTAAAGCAAAGATAAATTGATTGGCATGGGCATTCATATGATACTAAGGACATGTTTAGCGCATGTAGTCATACTTTGCATTTAATAGGCTCATTTACCAAGAACAAATGATTTTGATGATTATATGATACCACCATTATTTTCATGCTTGATATGATCTAGTGGTGGCATATAACTTGTTCATGAGAATGCAAACCTAGTGTTTGATTTAAAAAATGAGCTTTAAGTGTTTAACTCAACATTGGCAAGATAACCATTGTATAATGTGTGAAGAAGCTTGTCATTGGTTTAAACCGAGTTAAATATCTTAGGCAAGTTTGCTAGATTGAACCAAATTTGAACGTAATCCTCACCTTACCTCAATTTGAGCATACCTTTTGTGATAATAGATTACAAAGGAGAAGAGATAAAAGTCACAAAGATAAGAAAAGTATTGATAAAGGGGGAGAAATGACAAAAGAAGAGGATCAAATAAAATTTGAGCACACAAGTAGGGAGCTCATGAACTTGATTGTTACATTTGAAATGTGCATATACATATGATTGCTTGCATTTGCACAAGTTTTAAATTCAATATACATGCTTGTATGGTGTATGCTAGTAATATATCTTGAATGTTGTCACACCCGGTTTTTAAAAACAAACCTAATGCACATCATATGTATGCCAGGATCTGTTTATTCATACATGTGATAACAATATAGTGATACAAATCAGTATTTATTACAAAAGTGATTACATATTACAAAATGACAAGATAGTCTAAACAAAAATTACATCAAAGTACGAGTGAAGCAGGATCTCCATCCCCGCAGGCAGCCGACCGGGGGTACACCAACCTAACAACGACACATCTTTGGGAAAACACCATCTTCTAGAAACTCCATCTTCTAGCGCCTCGCATATACAAGAGCATTTGGCATCATGAATAGGAAAAAACAAACATACTGTTCCTTATAGAACATAAGTGCTCCCAGCACACTTAAAACAGTGTTCAAAAGGCAGTACTAATGTTTAACCTTGCCAAAACAGTACCAAAAAAGGGAGGGTAAAGGTATTTACTCATCTTTATCATCATCAACTGAGAAACAGAGCTTGTCAACAAATGCTTTGATAGTCGGTTGTACTTCCTCGAGCAGTTTCTGAGCATCCTCCTCGCTCCCACAATTATAGCCTTGCAATATCAGGCTAATGTCGAGGTCAGGAATGCGACTCTTGAGGATACCAACCGCATGACCAACAGCTGTGATGGCTCCTTCAATTAATTCCCCTTCTACATCCACTCAGCGTTGTTCGGCGACTGCCAGCTCCTTCTCGAGGTCATCAACCTGCTTCTTCAAGGCCGCCTTCTCATTCTTAAGTATCTCAGCATACTTGCGCTAGTCTATAAGCAAGAGAAAACCAGGGGATAAGACCCGAACAGCAAAGAACAACAAAGAGCGGATTTATGTAACAACTTACCCTCAATAGTGGTTAGAAGAATGTTCACTTCTTCTCCCAACTGAGACACCTCTGCACCAGACTGCTTGGCTTGCTCACTAGCTTCCTTCCACAAGTTTTGGCAAGTTTGTAGTTCCTGGATTATGGCGTCAATACAGGAAGGATCTTTTTTTGGCAACATCGCCTCAATGTCCAGGACCTTGACATCAGTTTAAAGGGCCAGGACTTGCGGCTCGGGGCCCTGGGACTTTTCACTCGGGATTTTTGGGTCTGCAGCCATCCTATGGTGAACTTGAACGTGTCAAGAGAATGCTTTGGGAAAAAGAAACTCAAGCAGTTATTCAATAACTTACGGGGCAATGTGGACAAGGCATTTTAGATTTTTCCCTCGGCGGCCCGTCGGGTTGCTAACTGGCGGGGTTGAGGCCTTTTTCCTGACTACAGACCTCCCGAACACGTTCAATGCTATCCAGATGGTCAAACACCTCAAACAACCAACCAAAAACAATCATGACATGTACCTGATCATTAGGACGAGGCGAACTCATTTTCTTAAGCCTCTTCGGTTGGCTCTCTCCATCATCACCGATCGAAGGGGGGCTTTTTGATTTGCTTCGAGCCCTCTTCGATGTGGGTAGGATGAGCTTTTTAGCCGATCCCTGTGATTGGGTTACCCTCTTATCCACAGCCCGAGTACGCTCGGGGGCTGATTTCGCCTTGCCCTTGGATGGGTCCGGGGTTGGACTTCCTGATGACTTCTTTTGCCCTAGAGCTTTATCTTGCTCAGGGGCTGGAGTAGCTCTAGGAAGCACCACTTTCGGGCCTCGCTACTTATCGGTCTTGGCTTGGTCAGGCTCCGGCTGTTCGAGGTTGTCTCCTTCGTCATCCCGGATATCCAGACTCCTAGGAGTAATTCCCGAGGAAAGGCCCGCCTGACAAGAAATCATTATGTAAACCCGTGCATTCTACGAAAGAGCAAGTTGGAAGAGGATTACACCTTTACCTTAGGAGGAGGGTTCTCAGCGTGATATGGCCCGGGAACACCACTCCAAGACTGTAGGCCGACGTCAATGATTTCCTTGACTCGGTGGGCAATCTCTTTATCCGACACTTCTATTATAACGCAATGGGTCAGAAGACAATCACGCAACAAAAACATAATGATCGAACATGAGCAAATTCGAGAGAGGTTTATACCTTCGGGCGATTCTCTGTTTGGGTCCAGCACACCTTTGTAAGTAAAGGCAGGATCCCAATTCTTCAACAAGATAACCCCCCACCTGGTGAAGGTCTCGACCACATGCGCAGTAGTTAATGCTCGTTGTTTAGTTCCCAAAAAGTTTCCCAAAGAGTGCTACAGTAGCCATCACATTGAATCTTACGATGCATGGAGCATTAAATATAGACGAAAAAAAACTAATTGCACAGTTTGGTTGGAAATTACGAGATGAACGTTTTGAGCCTAATTAGTCCATGATTGAACATTAATTGCCAAACAAAAACGAAAGTGCTACAGTAGCCAAATTCCTAAATTCATGAACTAAACACGCTCTTAGTCCAGCCTCATGGAGCTCCTGAACACGCTTAATGTGGTTCTGCATCTTCTCGGTGAGTGGGAGCCACCCTTCACAACTCAGTAACTTTGGGCATCAGGCCTTTCCCCTTGATCACACTTTCACTGGGAGATGGATGTAAAACCATTTCCTCCCATATCCCTTCCAGGAGGTTTTGATCGGGAACTGGATATACTCGTCTGCCTTTCTCAGGGAAAAGCTGACCGACCCGATTGCTAGATTCTGGGAATAATAAACCGTGGAGTAAAAATGCCGCCATAAGGCAAGATATGTCTCAACACCAAGCCAGGCTTCACACAGGAATGCAAAAATGCTAAGCATGGCTACGGCGTTAGGCAACAAGTGGGCGATATCGATCCCATAATGTCTACAGTTCCGTTCTAAGAACTTTGATGGATACACCCCAAAGCCACATTGAAAATATGCAATGAAAACGGCGACTTGGTGCATGTCCAGGGTGGGTGATCCTCACCTTTGGTGGCAATCCATTCGTAGATCTATGGATCTGGCAACAAACCTCGCTCTCTCAGCTTCATCAAATCCTTCTCTGTCATGGTCGATGGCTCCCAATACTGATCAGGCTCCACAACCTTCGACAGCTGCGATGTATGGGACTTCTCAATGCTTGCTTGGCTTGAAGCACTAGCAGTATTGCCGGATTGCTGGGGACTGGATGCCATGGCGGAGAAAGGCGAGGGAGAGAGGAAAGGTTGAAAAGTAGATTTGGAATGCTAAGCGGGAGAGAGAGGCACAGTGGTTGCCATCAGGACAGGGCGAGGGGTTAAAAGGCCACCTGAAGCCTATTCTCATAAATGATCGTAGGCTAGAAACAATGTTTTTCTTTCACACCAAATCAACGAACAGTAAATAATTCACGATCATTTACGGACACCCAGAAAACTGCTCGTCAGCCACAGTAAATGCCTCGATCCTCGCATCAAGCGTTATCTCCAAGGTAAGTTCCAATCCTTTACTTAATAAAAAAATATATAGTACCTTGCGAGATAGCAATCAGATATTCTCGATGCGCTTGTTTAAACGAGTGATGATTTGTTAACCTCATTATTTGAGGAAGGCAAAACAAATCACCGATGAGAACATGCTGTCGAGTTTACCCTAAATTCACACTATACTATGTGTAAAGTATGATCGAAACTTTTCTGTGATTACCCGAACACAAGACAGCGTGAAAAATTGTGTGATACCCGAACACATGCTGTTCGGGGGTTTACTAACGAGGATCGTTGAGTCCAAGTCTACTCGGGCAAAACGACGACTCGTCAAACATTTGAATTTGATTAAACTGGTTAGACTGAGGCCACGCGAACAACATCATCAGATTACATCTAGATTACTCAAACACAAAACAGTCCGATCAGTAGAAGGGTGCACAGTAATTCCATTGATAATTCATTATACGAATTTACAGATGGATAGACTAAGGGAGCATTTGGTTTATGTCCAAAGGATGCCACGCTATGCCGCAACTTCAATGCCACAGTTGCGGCATGTGTTTGGTTCACTGGCCCATTTGCGGCATGCCGTAGCCCTGCCGTGGTCTTCTAGTGCACTTTGGGTGAAAAACATGTCAGAGGTGTGGCGCCCGATTTTAGCGCCGCAGTTATGGCGCGGCCAAAGGTTCGGTGCAGCAACCTGTGGACACCGTCCAAACGCGCCCTAAAGCCCTAGAACTTAGCTACCGACCAACCAAGTCAGGCGCTGTCAAGCAGTACTACTCCTACATGAACAATGAGTTCATCGCGAGGGACAAAAGCGACGACACCTGACCAACCTAGTCGTCATCAAGACTCCTCTAGTGCTTGTTGGAGGACTGGGAGGCACGGCCACCTGAGACTCTAACCCACTGCCACTCGCGGCCTCCTCCTCCTCCTTCTCCTCGCCTGGGGTCACGCCGCCTTCCTCCTTGTCACCGCTGGATGCCCCGTAGTCTTCCTCGTCGCTTACCAAGTCGATGAGGGCCCCGTCACCGGGGATGCCGATGGCCTCGCGGTTGAGCTCGATGAACAGTGCCTTGGTGAACTCCTTGTCGCCGCTCGTGTCTAGCATGGTAGTGACGCGCGGCGCTGAGGGACTGGCCTCGGTGGGAATGGCATGGGAAGCAACAACCCTAGAGACAACCAAACTCTTTGACTCATCGTCGGAGAGCTCGATCACCTTCTTCGGCGGCAGCACGCTGGACTCTAGTATGTCCAGGAACCCAGCGGACGGCCACGGGCGCCAACCAGTGGCGCCATCGGCTCCCATGTGGGTTCTACCTTCATGATCACGGCCTCCTCACACCATGGGAGCGCCAGGGCCAAAGGCGGGGCCGTCAAGGGTGCAGGTGAAGATGCTCGAACGGAGGACATCGGGATCGCTGGTAGCAATGGCAGAGATGAAGACGACGGCATCGAAGGAGGTGGAGACAACCATCTGCCGGACTGGCCGAGCGAGTCGCCCAGGAGTAGGCATGGGATCTTTGGGCGACGATGGCCGACGGTCTTTTTCCTCGTGGTGAAAATGGGGAGAGCGATGGTTGCAAATCTAAGCACCCAAAGGCCTAATTAAATAGATCTAGGGTGGGGCTACATGAGAAACTGAACCGTCATCCCTGATTTAAAAATTGAGATAAATCTCCACCGCATGCGATTCTTGGGAGTCGAGCCAACGCAACTACTCGAGTACCTATCGAGTCACGACTGTGCGCCGCCTGACTTGCGTGGAGAACGCATTGACAAGACATGATGACCCAGGCATGGCATTGTTTATTCAAAGCTCATCAACCAACAATGTGACTCTTTGACTTCCAAATTGTCCGTTTTCCCGGTCAAGAAGTGCAAGCTCCCAAATCCCAAGCCCGAGCACCGAACTCAAGAAATCACGAACATAAGAAAGTACCCGAGTCCCATTGGTAGACAAGCTCGGGGGCTACTGACGATGTCACACCCGAGGGTATCCTGACTATCGGATTTGCTGGATAACCGACTCCGCATCAGAGAAGATCCAAAGGCTTATGACTACCCTATTCAAGGAAGGATATCTCAGGATCGCACCAGGACTCCAACTAGGGCACGACTGCTTAGCTTGTAGGGCAAGTTGATTCCGGATATAAATAGCTAGCGATACCCCTGTTGTAATAATCAAATCTCATAGGCATAGCCACATTGTACTTGTGATCTCGCCGAACACAGAATACAAAGAAGTAGCAACTAGACGTAAGGCTTTTGCTCACTTCCCGGGGGGGCGAACCAGTATAAATCTCGTGTCTCTACTATGATTGCTCTTTGCACCACGCGGGGTTCCCCAAGAACGAAATATCTACTAGTAAAAAACACCGACAACTCTCATCATCATTGGATTGTACCTTGGTGGCCTTAGCCATGAAGCATGATGGAGTGTCAAAGATGGAGGGCTTGTTGCTGATTGCAATGCTTGCAAGCCCCTTCTTCTTTGTGATCTTCTCATCATTACTTGAATCATCATCATCATTCGAAGAAGAATCACTATCCCAAGTGACCACATATGAGTGACCCTTTTTCTTCTTGTTGAAGGTCATCTTCTTCTCCTTCTTGTCCTTCTTGCTCTTCTTGTCATCATCATCATCATTGTCACTATTGTATGGGCAATCCGTAATGAGATGATCCTTGCTCTTGCATTTGAATCATCTCCTTGGTTCTTCCTTGTTCTTAGATGATGCTCTCTTCTTCCTAAGACCACAGCCCGTCTTCTTCATGAATTCGCCAAATCTTCTCACAAAGAGAGTTAATTCTTCATTATCATCATCACAACATTTAGGCTTTCATATTCACTTGACTCTTCTTTCTTTGCTTTGCCTTTGCTCTTGGATGAGGATGCGGCCTTGAATGCCACACTCTTCTTCTTATTCTCATCATCTTGGTCAACCCCTTCCCTTTCCACATGGTATGTCTCTTGAGTCATGACATCACCTAGTACTTGGTTAGGGGTTATATCCTTCAATCCTCCTCTTATGATGATCAAGCGCAATGTCTCAAATCTTGGAGGTAAGCACATTAAGAACCGATGAGAGACATCATCATCATTGACTTTCTCACTCAAGCTCTTCAAATCATTTACAATCACTTGGAGCCTATAAAACATATCTAGAATGCTCCCATCATCTTTCATCTTAAAGCTTGTCAACTTGTCCTTGAGAATGTATAGCTTGGCACTCTTGATCACCGGTGTTCCCTCATATTGTTGGTATTTGTTAACGCACATAGAAAAGATCCGCAAGCGCACGGATACAACTGTAGCTTTCACCCAGAGTATTCCAAGTATCATATCCACAGGGAAACATGTGAGATTAACTACAGTCTAACTTAACTAGGGGTAGCAACAATGCTAAGGATAAATATGAGTGCAGAGGGGACTATTAAGGTATTCTTTCTCTAACTTGGGTAAGTTGTATTGTCTATTGTTCACCTAGGGACATTACTAATGAAAAGCACAAACATAGTATGCTATTTTCATCGCAACTGGGTCCTGCTTGGCCTACAGACAGGAGGTGGACTACAGAGGACTCAACGAGGCTGTCACCCTCGCGATCTACCACTGATCCAGAATATAGGGTGCCTCCATGAGTAACCAGAGTCTAAGCACCACGCTTACACCACAATTACTACTTTACTCTTCCTAGGAAAAGAATAAAGCACTCAAAAGAGTCACGATCCTGATGAACAATATAATCACAAAACTTACTTGAATCAGAAATCAATTACCAGAGATGTCTCAGAAGCAAGCTCAAGTAGAACTTGGATCCGCCAAGGTACAAGCCATAGAGAGAGCACCGACAGGCCAGCACTTCCTCCAAACTTTTCCCTCACTCTCTATCTCACTATTTTCTATTTACAAATGATAGATCCTAATGTGGAGGACTATTCTTCTCTTGATTGTTGTCCCTTCTATAGGAGGTAGGCGGTCCTTTTATAGGGGGCACCTTGCATCCTATGGGCCCATGAATCCATGGCAACGCTTCATCTTGTCCCTCAATATGAACCTACCATGATCCACGATGTAGATTGATCCTAAGAGGCGGTGGGGAACCGACCTTCGAAGCGGGGCCCTGGATGGGACTCCCATAGGCCAGCCAGCCTAGGTGGTGGGCCGGCCGGCCCACCTCTAGCTCTGTTCGACTTGTGTCTTTGTGGGTTATCTTGTTTGATGGTCCTTAGGCCCAATAATTATGTTTCGATGAAGATGATCTTTATTTGCTCTGATGATAGGGTCCACATGATCCGTTTCCTGGATAAATCCTCCTACATTCATAGATTCACCAAAACTTATAGAATTTATTAGTTAAAACCCCTACACCTATGTTTGGTGATTGAATTAAGTATATATGTAGGATATGTTGATGGTTTAGGATTGATATTAACAATCGTCAACAAGTTCCCCCAATCTTACCCTTTGCTAGCCCCTGAGCAAAGTTAAACTTGAACAACGGATCAAGAGTTACTACAATGCTTTCACTCCTCAAAAGTACACATGCGTTCAATAAAAAATTCTCCTCCGTATTAAAATAAACTGACTTAACTTTCAAACATACCCATATTACCTTCAACCATAGGGCTTGTTGGCCTTCACTTGGGTCTTGAGCAGTTGAAAGATAGAACGATCAAGTCAAGCACTATGTCTCATGTTCTTTTGCTCAACTTTATTCTGGAGGTTTTATAAGTTTTTAAATAAAACTCAGAGATTCCTTTGTATGACTGTCGACGAAATATGGTCGGCAGTCTACCTAGGGGTATGCCCAAGGTAGTAGATTGTCGGCAGACAGGTGTGCAAGCTATGAACAAGATGATGACGCAAGACAGACATGAGGTTTTATCCAGGTTCGACCGCCGTGACGGCGTAATACCTACGTCCTGCGTCTGATTGTATTGCTGTATGTCAATGAGATGTTTTTAGAGGGGTCCCCTGCCCACCTTATATAGTCCGGGGGACAGGGTTACAGATCTAGAAACTAATCCTAGCCAGTTACAATTGCCATAGGTGGCCAGATAAAGATTTCTATTCTAACTGACCAGGATCTTGCTTGATTGCCAAATCTGTCTTGACTCCTTGCGCGGGACTCCAAACAGGTTGGCTGGGCCATGCGTCGTCTTTTAGTGGACCGGACCCTCTGATCTGGGCCGGCCCAAGCCTAGCCATAAGGGTATAGGGGTTAATACCCCCATAGCTAGTCCCCGAGCACCATGTATTATGCTATGACACGCCGTTTGATCTCCTTCGACTAATGTAATCCGTCTTCATGTCATTTTCAACTAATTGAAACATTGACCAATCAAATGCGCCAACATTCTGATTAGTACAGAAAGCAGTAGACCACGATTATAGCTGAAGATTCTGGTTGTTCGAAGAATGCATGGTGCTCTTAAAGAAAAAAGAAAAAGATTTCTTTCCTGATCAAGTGTGCCCACTTGTATTTCTGAAAAGAAATGTAAGTGACCCTTGTACAATAGTTGTTATGGCCAACAGTCAGAGCGTAGGGGTCGATAAAATAAACACATTCACCACAAGGTGAAGTGTGCCCACTTAGTCCCCGAGCCTGGTAGTAGGTGACGCAGGCACGTGGTGCCAGGGTCTAAAAAGAATTCCCATTCAAGTTGAAAATCCAATCATAATACAAGCGATACGAGATGCACCGGCAGGTGCATCGTATCGATGTAATCCCCAAGCTTGCTGGAAGGCAAAGTATAAGCCTTGTAGCAAGGTCTAAATAAATGTCTCTCAACTGTATGTGAGTACAAATCACATGTAGCCAAGGAGAGCGGTCTTCGAGCAGTGGTCGGGACAGTTCCCGAGCCCGATAGTAATCCTGACAATCAGTCAAAGCGTAGGGGTCAATTAAATAAACACATTCACCGCAAGGTGAAGTGTGCCCACTTAGTCCCTGAGCCTGGTAGTAGGTGACGTAGGCACATGGTGCCAGGGTCTAAAAAGAATTTCTACTGAAGTTAAGAATCCAGTCGTTGTACAATCAATACGAGATGCACCGGCAGGTGCATCTTACCGATGTATCCCCCGAGCTTGCTGGAAGGCAAAGTATAAGCCTTGTAGCAAGGTCTAAATAAATGTCTCTCAACTGTATATGAGTACAAATCACATGTAGCCGAGGAGAGCAATCGCTGAGCATTCTTTGAAACCGTCCCCGAGCACGGTAGTGGTCTAGACCATCCCTAAGCACGATAGTGGTCTAGACCAGTCCCCGAGCATGATAGTGGTCGGAGCAGTCCCCGAGCACGGTAGTGGTCTGGACCATCCCTAAGCACGATAGTGGTCTGGACCAGTCCCCGAGCACAATAGTGGTCGGAGCAGTCCCCGAGCACGGTAGTGGTCTAGACCATCCCTGAGCATGATAGTGGTCTAGACTAGTCCCCAAGCACGATAGTGGTCGGAGCAGTCCCCGAGCACGATAGTGGTCTAGACCATCCCTGAGCACGAGTATTGCAGCGAAGAAACAAATGCCGCTTGTACTATTATTTGGTGTATTTATTTATCTTCTTACTCTGTCAAGTCAAGTCTGACACGTCTGGTCAAAAAAGCAGACGGGTATAGCACGTCATACGGCCTTCTTATCCTTTCAAGCAAACAGTCGCTTGGCACCTGTAAGGAGGTGCGTCAGTGTGGGCCCTCTCACACTAGCAACGAAGAGGCACGTACACCGATAACGAAGGGGCCGCATCTATTGGCATAGATCTCGAGGTTGTGAAAACAACCATCTACGGCGCGTGCGCACGTCTCCCAAGAATCTCGAGCAGACAAAATAGCGGAACTCTTGGTATTTATAATATAGAACTGGTAAGTTACTTTTTACCGATCCCCATTACCATTCACCGTCGTAGCCTTCTTCTTCCTCTTGCCAACCCTAATACCTCCGAAATCATCACCAATCACCCCTCCACCACATCCACCTCCATCAGCAAGGGCGGACTCATGGCAAAGAGTGACACCCAGAAGAAAACCGGAGTCATGGCGAAGGAGTGGTGGAAGTCGAGAAGCAACGAGTAGACCATCGAAGACCTCATCATCATGGGAGTACTCCACAACAAGGCACTCATAGGATGGCGCACGCCAAAAGGAGAAGGGTACCCCAATCCACAACTAGGTGAGATTATTGTTTTCGAAGATTTCTTCAAGTGGGGTTTTGGGGTTCCAGTGCACCCTTTCCTTCAGGGGCTCTGTTTGTATTATGAGATTGGGATTTATAATCTGCATCCCAACTCGATTCTTCTTGTCTCCACCTTCATTCATCTTTGCAATGCATATGGTGGCTTCCAGCCCCATTTTGACTTCTTTCGCCATCTTTTTTGTCTGCGGAAGAAAGGAAGCGGTGACTCAAAGATAGCCAGAGGTGTGTACCTTAATCTACGTGACGAGATGAAGGCCCAGTACTTGCACTGCCCTTGGAAGACATCACTGGATGACTAGTACAAGAAGTGGTTCTACATCCGCGAAGAGCCAAACACGATCACACTGTGCGATGTGGGATTCATTCCAGAGAAGAAGAACAGCTGGTTGGAAAAGCCCGAGCACCTAGAACATATCCAAGGACTACTTGGGATGATCCCGTGGAGGAAACTGGATGGTTCGAGCATGGTCAGAAACTTCATCAGCCGAAGGATCTAGCCCTGCCAGAGGAGGGTACATCCTAGCTACGAGTACCAAGGTAGCGCAGACCTAATGAGGACCAGACAAGAGGCCCTTGACAAGATCAAAGTCAAAGCCAGAATTGGAGAGCTATTTAACTTAGCTGATCCAAATTATGTGAGATTGAGCGACATCAAGCATGCTTTCAAGCTCGCCCGACCTCCCCCAAAGGTAAATCATTCTACCTTGTACCCATAGTCTTATGCTATAACAGAAACTTACTATGTTATCTCCTTTATGTTTCCCAGATTAATGGTAGAGATAGAGCAATAGTGTTCGTGTCTCCACCCCCTGGTGTAGATTGGCCACAAGTTGCCGGCCCAACCGCCCAGACCAGCGCCGGCATCGAAGATGTCGACTGGGCTGTGCTCGGAGTTAGGGAGGAGGCAGCGGCCAGAGCTACTAGTAAGCGGCCGGTGGCTAGCAAGCGTCGTCAGGCGATCTTCACATTGTCAGATGATGAAACAGAGGATGCAGACATCTTTCGACTCGTCCCTCAAAAGAGGAGGAGGCAACTAGAGCCGATGGATCAATGTGGCTCCTCCGTGCCAGTGGGACCCGCATCGCCGACCACCGAAGTGTAGAGGACAAGCGACAAAGGGGTCGAGCATCAAGCCCCGGCACCGGTGCTGGTTGTAGAGGGAAACCAGGTGGCGCCTGCAG
This sequence comes from Miscanthus floridulus, assembly GCF_019320115.1. NCBI lineage: Eukaryota > Viridiplantae > Streptophyta > Magnoliopsida > Poales > Poaceae > Miscanthus > Miscanthus floridulus. The sequence continues at coordinate 17,448,225 of NC_089596.1, forward strand.
AGCATGCGGAGCAAGCACGATCGAAGAGATGCGCCTTCACCACATCATTCCGCGCTTCCAAGCTATAAGTATTTGTAACCTTGATGTAAGCTTATAATTGAATACTGTCATCTTCTGAACTTATCTCGGATATATTAGGTCGGCATCCATCAAAAATCCTGACCAACTAGCCGGGTGCGGCATGGCTCCGCCAGCAATGTCAGAGAAAACTGCCCAGCAGCCGGCTATGGAGGAACCTATAGCAGAAAGTCCACCAGAGCCTCAGCAGATGAGCGGCCAGACAACAGTCCCCGAGCAGGTGGTCATGGGGAGAGTTGAGCCAAGTACAGGTGCTCCGAGCACTAACCCTGCTGAGGGGGACACGTCAGCACCAAGGGTAACAGACCAAATCGAGGAGCAGCAGCCGAAGGTGGCACAGAGCACGTCTATCGATGCTATGGCCCGTGGGAAGGCCATAGTGATCGCAGAGGCTACAAACTCTGGTCTAGCGCCGCTACCCAAACAAGAACCCGAAGAGGACAAAGTAGAGGAGGTTCTGGGCCATCCCCAAGACAAATGACAACATGTATATGTGTCGCGCTGGCGAAACGACCAATGGGTTGTTCATGAAGAAATCCCAGAGATCGAAGAGACCATGAAAGTTGAACGAGCGGCGAAACGTCTGGTGATGGAAGTCCAGGTATGTTTTGCTTGACCACCTGATCCTGCTACCCAGTCAAACTGTCTGACTTAGCTTTTTACATGTAGGACTTAATGAAGACCGCTAGGTACCGAAAAAAGTGCTTCGACCAGATTGAGGGAATCACAGCAAGCAATAAAGAACTGGCGGCCGAGGTGGAATGCTTGCACCACCAACTTGAGGCTGCCAACCAGGAGAGGATAGAGCAAGAGGCGTAGAACCAGAACCTAGTCGTCCAGCTCAGTAACAAAGAGTAGGAAAAAAACAAGTAAGTTGTTACTTTATCACAACGAGTGCATGACACGTGTTGTGGCATTATTGGTAATAACAGCTTTAGTGTAGGCTTAGAAGCTGAAGTAATCCATCTCCAAGAGGAGAATTGCCGTGTAGCCGTAGAGTGTGGTTGCCTGAAGGAGGACAACAAGAAACTGGCGCACGACCAGTCACAACTCTGGGACCGCACAACCAAGATGAAGGAGGAACTGAAAAGTAAGTGTTCCAGACCACCTTGCTCACTCTGTTGCCCGCCTTATCTTGTTGTGGCATGACATTTTAATGCCTTGTGCAGTTTGCAGTTTTAAAAGTCAATGCTAAGAAGCATCTGGAAACTATGATGAAAGATCATGATGGCTGGAAGGCGCGATGCCTAGAGATCACCGAGGATCGAGACACATGGAAGAACCGGTGCTAGGAAGTGGCAACTAGCATTTTGCCCATCCTCAACCTTATCGACCCAGTGCTTACAGAGGAAGTGCCAAGGACACCGCAGCTCAGACTGGTCGAGAGGTGCCAAAAGGCATGGGGATGGTTCCAAGAGTTCGTGAAGGAGGCGGGTGAGTACATAGGCGCACATGTGCTAAGCATGGTTCGTGCCCACTACCCCCTGATCGATCTCAAGCACCTGGAGGCTGGGTACCCAAAGGAGATAGATCTAGACAAGGCTGAGGAGCTTCGGATGACCCAGCTGGACTTGTCGGCAAAAATAATTGGTGATATTAACATGTGTGGAAGCGGGACAGCGCTTGTATAGGGTATGCCATCAATGAGTTAGCTGGAAACGCCATTAGTTTTAAGCCAACCGATGAAGTCTGCGGTCTCAACCAGCTAGGCATCGGTGGGGCCATCTTCTTCAGCTCGACCAGTACAAGAGTCCTCGGGACTCGAGCATGATGTTAGGCCTGGCGAGCAGCAGGTGCCGCATGACCTGACTAGCCAATAGTATAGGCTATAGCTGTGGAAGAAGATGTAGTTGTCTTATTGTAAGCTTGGACCCTTTCAGGCAAGCTTGTAATAACGTAACTGTATATTTGCATAAGCTTGTTTGTTTTGTAGAAAACGTATTCAAGCTTGAATATCATGTTGGTGTAACTAAGTGAGAACATGTTAGCGTTCTATTTAGTTGTACCAGTTTAGTCGACACATCATCCTAAAAGGTTTGTATGGCCCTGGTTTGCCCTATGGTCGGAGTGTGAGGTGCGTGGCCTATGCACACGTAGATGCACACAAGTCAAACCAGAGGGGACCTGCCGATCACCCATAGCGTAGAGAGCAGATCCCATGCACGTGTTGGGAGGAACTAGAGACAGGGCCTGCTCCGAAAACCCGGGAAGGAATGGTGGCCGGTTTTGACTGATCGAGTTAGAACAACAATAGACTTCAAAGTGACACATTAGAGTGGTCGGAGAAATCATAGTAGCTTTACTGAATTAAATCAAAAGTACAAGAGGAGTACATATCTTAGTAGTTAAGCATAGAAACGCCTAAGCTTGTCGATGTGCCATGAATTGGGTACGTCTGTACCGTCCAAGTGAGCTAGCCTGTATGACGTTGGTCGTGTAACCTCCTTGATCACGAAGGGCCCTTCCCATGGAGTTGCGAGTTTGTGGACACCAGCCTGATTTGTCTTCCACTTCAGGACCAGGTCCCCAACCATGAAGAATTGCTCCTTAATGTTCTTGTTGTAGTACCTACGCAAAACAACAAGGTATTTTGCCGTACGTATACAGGAATCGAGCTGCTTCTCTTCTGCACTATTCACTTCTAACTCCATACTTCATTGGCCTTGTCTTCATCAAAATTCTCTACCCATGCTGATCTGAAGGCTATATCAGCTGGGAGCACTGCCTCAGTGCCATAAACCATAAAGTATGGTGATACGCCGGTATTGCGACTAGGCTGGGTTCTGAGACCCTAGACCACGGCTGGTAACTCTTTGAGCCATCTTCCAGGAGCTTTGTCATTTTCCCTGTACGTCCTCTTCTTAAGTGTGTCTAAGATCATGCCATTTGCCCGCTCGACCTATCCATTAGCTCTAGGGTGCGCCACCGAGACGTATTTTACTACTATGCTCCTTTCATCGCAGAAGTCCCAAAAAGCGTTCCCGATGAACTGAGTACTCAGATCAGTGATGATGCTGTTGGGTATGCCAAAGTGGTGGATGACCTGGTCGATGAACACGATAGCCTTTTCTGAAGATGCCTGGACCAGAGGCATGTACTCTATCCACTTGGAAAATTTGTCGATCAGCATAAAGACGCATGTAAATTTCCCGAGGGCCGGTTTGAAGGGCCCGATCATATCTAGTCCCTAGCATGCGAAGGGCCAAGAGGCTGGGATTGTCTGAATCTCATGTGCTGGTACGTGGATTTTCTTGGTGAAGAACTGACAACCCTCACAATGACGGACTAGCTTCTCTGTATCGGCTATAGCTGACGGCCAATAAAACCCTACTCGAAAAGCCTTGCCAACCAGCGTTCTCGAGGCCGCGTGGTTGCCACAGGAGCCAGAGTGGATTTGGTCCAAGAGACATTCATCGTCCTCCTGGGTTATACACTTCATCAAGATTTCCTCCTTTGCGTTCTTGCGCCACAATTTGCCATCGATGAGCAGATACTGCTTACTGCGATGCATCAGGCGTTCATTTTCTATCCGATCGGTGTAACCGCTAACTTGATTGTAGTACGGCTTGCAAATTCCAAGGAGAAAGGGCATAGCTCCATTGCCCATTTGATGATACACCCGTTCGCATCTTATTGCGAATGATGTCTCCCAGAGGGTACTCGGTCATGACCACCACACGATATCTATCGAAGTAGTGTTTCAACTTTCGGGATGTAATCAGTATGGCGTAGATCAATTTCTGAATCTGTGGGTACCTGGTCTTGGATTCATTGAGTACCTCACTAATGAAGTAGATTGGTCGCTCTACCTTGTAGACGTGGCCGGGCTCGTCGCGTTCGACCACCATGGCAGTGGAGACCACTCGGTTAGTTGCCGCAATGTAAAGCAGGAGAGTTTTGTCTTCTCTAGGAGCAGTGAGGACCGGAGGTGATGTAAGGTATTGTTTTAGCTGTGTAAAGGCAGCATCTGCTTCCTCTGACCACTCAAATTTGTCGGTTGCTTTGAGCAGCTTGAAAAACGGCAGTCCCTTTTCGCCTAGTCTTGATATAAAACGACTGAGGGCAGCCATGCATCCGGTGAGCTTCTGAACATCCTTCACCTTTTTAGGTGGCTTCATGTCCAAGACAACTTTTACCTTCTCTAGGTTAGGGCGTATGCCGTCGTGACTGACGACGTTGCCAAGCAATATACCAGATGGAACACCAAAGATACACTTCTTTGGGTTTAATTTCCACTGGAATTTGTTAAGAGCTGTAAAGGTACATTCGAGATCATTAACAAGGGTGTATGCTTCCTTGGTTTTAACAACTACATCATCAATATAAGCCTCGATGAGGTCGTCTTTTATCTTGTCATTGAGGCAGGCCTGTATGGCGTGTTGGTAGGTAGCCCCGGCGCTCTTTAGCCCAAACAACATGGTCGTGTAGCAGTAAGCGCCGAAGGGCATGATGAAGAATGTCTTGATCTGGTCGTCCTCTTTGAGAGCGATCTGGTGATAACCAGAGTAGCAATCAAGAAAGGAAAGCAACTCGCAACCGGCAGTTGAATCTACGACCTCGTCTATGCGAGGTAAGCCGAAGGGGTCTTTAGGGCAGTACTTGTTGAGATCAGTGTAATCAACGCACATTCTCCATTCATTATTCTTTTTGCGTATAAGGACCGGGTTGGCTAACCACTCTGGATGATACACTTCTTTGATAAATCCGGCTGCCAAAAGCCGTGTAACTTCTACCCTAATAGCCTCCTTTTTGTCGCGAGCGAACCATCGTAGCTTCTGCTTGATAGGTTTGGCCTTGTCATCGACATTTAAGGAGTGCTCGATCAAGTTCCGAGGTACACCGGGCATGTCAGCGGGTTTCCATGCGAACACGCTCATATTGCTCCTCAAGAACCTGACGAGCGCGTCTTCCTATTTAGGATCCAGGTTGGCCCTGATAAGGGCCGTTTTGCTTGGATCACCGTTGACCAGCTGGATCGCTTTGTGCTCTTTGGACTTGATGTTCTTGCGTGGGGCCTCGAGCTCTGGGATCTCCAGGTGGTCGGCTGGGGTCTTCTTGGCGTCGAGCGTGGTCTCGGCCATGCGAATAGAGAGGTCGTGAGCCTCTGCTATTTTGAAGCTGTCATCCTCGCAAGTGTAAGCTGCGTACATGTTGCCCTTGAGAGTTAGAACCCCCTTCTCAGTAGGCATCTTGAGCACCAAATACCTATAGTGAGGTATGGCCATGAACTTGGTGAGCGCTGGTCGACCAAGGATAGCATGGTAGGTGCCTTCGAAGTCAGCGACCACGAAGTTGACGTAGTCGGTGCGGAAGTCGTCTGGGGTACCAAATTGCACAGGTAGCGTGATCTGCCCGAGAGGAGTAGATCTTTGTTCGAGGAGAACACCCCAGAACTGCGCCTCGTATGGCTTGAGATCAACCTGGGTTATCTTTAGAGCTAGCAGACTATTCTTGAACAGTATATCAATGGAGCTGCCGCCGTCAATCAGCACTCTGTCGAACTAGACCTTGTTGATACAAGGATCGAGGACCAGAGGAAAATGTCCTGGCTCAGGTATTGTAGCCCATTGGTCCTTACTGCTGAAAGAGATCTCACGGTGAGACGAAGGAGGGAGCCATGGATCGGCGATGAGGTTGTCGGTGTTGGCCACGTTCAAGCAAGTGTGGGCGAGCAGCTTACGTTCTTGTTTGGTCTCGATGGACACTTTGCCTCCAATGATGGTGTGGACGCGATCGATTGGCTTGACGTACTTGTGACGGGGATCTGTGTCTTCATCATCGTTGTCCTCGTTGCGCTGTTCCCCTATGTCGTTAGGCTTGTGGGACGTATCCGAAGCCTATTGACGCGTGTAGATAGACTTAAGAACACGGTAATTCTCCATGGTATGGTTCGACTTGAGGTGGAGCTGGCAAGGTCCTTTCAATGCTTTGGCGTAGTCTTCTTCGTAGTTGCGATGTCTGCCACCTTTCTTAACGGTGTTGACCTCACCGTCGTCTTCCCAAGCACGCTTGCCCCTATAATCATCACAGCGATTACGCCACTGATTACGCTGGTCGCGGTGGTCGCGGGGGTCGTTGCGTTGATTGCGGCGATCAAAATTGTCGTTCTGACCACGGTTGCCACGGTAGTCGTCGCGGTGTGGAGGGTGGTCGGAGCGTGGAACCCTTGCTGCTTCTTCAATGATTATCTTTTTAGCATCATTGGCATCCACATATTTCTTGGCAGTGGCCAGGAGTGCTGTGACTGATTCAGGTCTCTTGCGGAGGAGCTTGTCCCATAGGGCATCGTGGAAACGGAGACCAATAATGAAAGCCTCAATTGCCTCATTGTCGGAGATTGACGGGACCTTGATGCGCACCTCCGAGAAACGCCGGACGTACTCATGTAGTGGCTCATCTTTCTGATCTCGAATCCGCTGCAGATCATATTTGTTGCTGGGTTGCTCGCAAGTAGCAATGAAGTTATCGATGAAAGCTTGCTTGAGCTCTTGCCAAGAATCAAAGTAGTTCACCGGCAGGCTGACCAACCATTGGTGGCCTGCGTGGCCGACAGCGACTGGGAAGTAGTTAGACATGACGTGCTCGTCAGCCATGGCTGATCTGCACGCGGTTTCATAGAGCATGACCCATAATTCGGGGTTCTCCTTGCCATCGTACTTCTGAAGTTTTTCGAGCTTGAAGTTCTTGGGCCATATGACTTGGTGAAGGTGTGGAGTAAACTGCTTCAAACCCGGAGGGCCGTGGGTAGTATCATATTCCATACGGCGATAGCTTTCATGGGATGCACGATCGTTGGCTCTTTGATTAATGCGATCGCGCAAATCGCATTCTCTGAGGTAATGGCGGAGATCATTATTGCCATCACGGTGATCTCGGTTGCCACCCTAGATAACCCTGCGACCGCGGTTATCACAGCGATTATCGCGGTTGTCTCGACGGTTGTCGTCCTGGTAGCCGCGGCGATTGTCGTCCCGACCACCATCATGGCCACCGTTCCTGCCTTAACGGTTGTTTGATGGGTCATTGTTGCGCGAGCCACGTTGGTTGGCTGGCTATGAGCGACTTGAGTACTGGTGACTGTGGCTTGATTCGACTGAGACGGATGGAGCCTAGGCTTGATTTACAATCTCTGCGGTCTGGGCCATAGCAGCCATCAAGTAAGCTTGTATATCATCACGAACTGCCTGGGTTTCCGGGGTATTGGGTAGTCATTGCATCATCGCCATAGCAACAACTACGTTGGCGCTTGGGGTCCTGAAGACCTGCTTGTCCCCCACCCTATCGAAGGCATTGTTAAGGTCGTGCGGCTGGACCCTTATGCATCGTGCCTCCTCTTTAGCCTCGGCTTTGATTTGTCGACGATTAAACCGGTCAATATTGCGTGCTTCGCGTGCTAGCCTTTCTTGTTCTGTTTCGCTGACAGCTGGTGGTTCATCATTACTGACAATGTTGATCAAGTCTCCTCGCCTTGGTGGGAAGGATGGGAATCGTGGGAACCCTAGGGCGTGGTCTGGGATATCTAGATCGTATTCAATGCCTTCGTCATCATGATGCTGGAGCTCGGTATGGATGGAGCCATTAGATGCGGTGCTAGGCGTGGAGCTTGAGCCACCCTCTCGAACTGTGTGGACCGGTCCTTCTTGGAACTCCTCGATCCATACCATGTTGACGAAGTTGCGTGGTCTTGGCCAAGATCATTGCATACTGTACACATAGTTGGAAGCAGTGTTTTGCAGGCCGTAGGGCTAAGTCTGGTAATTCTCCATTGAGGTTTTGTATTTGGAGAGCTGGAGACCCATCGTAGGGGCTGGCCGGTGACAAACGGAGCGCCCTTCAGGAGTAGATGTGACCATGAGATCTGTACCGAGTCATGCAGGACGACTAGCCCGAGCTGGTTGGGTAGATCAGTTGTGGGTAGCAGTTACCTGCTCATTAGGTTGACTTTGAATTGAACTTACTAGAGCTAGGGTTTCGGCAAGTTTGGTGCTGACCCGATTGATGGAGTCAAGCAGGTCAGTGTTGTCGATCTGCTTCCCTTTGTAGCGAGGAAGCGGATGACAGGTTGTCGGTGTGGCTGAAGGCGATGCGGATGTGGTCAGAGCTAGATCCACCATGGTCGGAGCCAGATCCACAGTGGTCGGAGCTAGATCCATCATGGTCAGAGCTGTAGCCGATGCAAGTGAAGAAGTGGTCGACATGGATTGAATCCGCACCTCCTCCGTGATCATGGCGATGAAGTCGTCGGAGCCAGTGGTCCAGGTGATCTGGCCAACGATGAACGTGAGGCCGTTTGGCATAGCCACGGAGCCGGGGATGATGATCATCCTGTTCGCTTGGAGAGCAGTACGCACACCCCTACCTGGCACGCCACTATCAATGAAATATGGTCGGCAGTCTACCTAGGGGTATGCCCAAGGTAGTAGATTGTCGGCAGACAGGTGCGCAAGCTATGAACAAGATGATGACGCAAGACAGACACGAGGTTTTATCCAGGTTCGGCCACCATGAGGGCATAATACCTACGTCCTGCGTCTGATTGTATTGCTGTATGTCAATGAGATGTTTTTTAGAGGGGTCCCCTGCCTGCCTTATATAGTCCGGGGGACAGGGTTACAGATCTAGAAACTAATCCTAGCCAGTTACAATTGCCATAGGTGACCAGATAAGGATTCCTATTCTAACGGACCAGGATCTTGCTTGATTGCCAAATCTGTCTTGACTCCTTGCGCGGGACTCCGAACAGGTTGGCTGGGCCGCGCGTCATCTTTTAGCGGACCGGACCCTCTGATCCGGGCCGGCCCAAGCCTAGCCATAAAGGTATAGGGGTTAATACCCCCACAATGACACTCTCAGATCTCTCTACATATGTAGTATTTTTGGATCCTCATTCTCTAGGCTCTCTTTATATGTGGTATTTGTGGATCCTCACCAAGGCATATTTTGTTGTTGCCTTATCTTCCTAAAGCCTTTGTGGAGTTCATAGGTAAAGAGAAAGCTAGAGCATACTTGCAATGCATATATTGTAAAGTAAGAACAAGAATCCAAGGAGAAAAATGTTATACTCTTAGATCAAGATGTGCATGTGTGTGTGGATAATTGTATGGTGGCTATCCTAACTCTACTATGCTCCTTGAAATATGTCTCTCTTGTTGAAACTTGAAATACTTTTGTGAGAACATGGGCTATCTTTTATTCACATTTTTTCTCTTTTTTCTGGTGGGCATCTTGTACCCATTGTTTTCAATATTCTGGACATCTTTGTGTCCATTTTTTTACTTTAATTTTGCATAGCCCATGTCTCTTTTCTGCAACAAAAACTTTCAAGAGAGACATCAACAATAAGAACTTGAAGCATTTATTTTGAATGGAAACCTAACAAGCATGTTTTTGTCTATCTCCAGTGTAGGAGTAGAACATTTTTGGGTGAATCTAAATGGAAAGCATGTTTTTGCATACTCCCAGTGTAGGAGCAGCATATATATGTGGTGTGTACATAATCTTGATCTTGGGAGCATATAAATCTCTCAACAAGGGTTACAAGGTTTGACCAAACTCAACATAATAACAAGTAGCATATAAGTGTATAGTTTTCCTAGTCTAAATATATATGACATTGGTAGGAATTTTAGCTTTGTCATACAGGAACTCATCATGATTGATTTTTAATTTTTCAAAAGAAAATACTCCAAAACTTAGTTTCACTTTGAAACAGGATAAATAGCAGCTCAGACCATCTCATATCATATCCGTCAACTACCTAGACTTAGATCAAGCATATGCTACCCACGAGTATCAAGTTCAAAGTAAGTTCTTATATCAAATCAAGTTTATCCAATACTCGGGAGAATTTCAAACTAAAAACTAGGCACTTGAAAGGAATTACAGTAGAGCAACTATTTATCATGTCCATCAAACGTTCATTGAAGAGAAACTCCTTTTATTTATAAGTACTCTTAAAAACTTAAAGAAACTATATTTATTTTATTTTATTGGTACTAAATATATTTAAGCAAACTACCACACATAATTTTTTGTTTTTCTTTATTGCCAGAAATGCTTCAAATAAGATAGAGTCAAAAGATACTTACCCGGATAATTGGAGGTGCGTCTCCCCCAAGCTAGCTCTCGACGTAGTTTGTTTTATCAATTTTATTACATATTTTTATTTCATTTTATATGCAGATTGATTTTTCAATGCAATGCAGAAAATAAACATGCTAAAAGAAATTTCTGCAATTGGAAATAAATTTGGATAGCTACCGAGTTACCTTTCGGTGAGGGTTCGGTGTTTTTATGTACTTCGAATGTGACTTCTCGTGAAGTTTATTATTCAACACCTCGGTTGGCTCCGAAGATGAGAATTCTTGTGGTGGCACTTCTAATGGTGATGCCACCTTTTTTCGCCAAACCCATATTGGTTTTGAGTTTGATTTTGGTTTGACAGGTTCAGAACTTTCACTTGTAGAAATTTGGGGAATCGACTCCCCCACACTTTGCTTGAAGTGTGTCCTTCTCATAAAGACAAGATAGAGATCAAGTGCATGGGCTCTATTGGTGGGGAAATACCAACAGAACCAAAACTTTATTCTTCTTCTCTAACCTTAGGCACATTGAACAAAATAGAGTTTATGTTATGTGCTTTGTTCATTTATAACATGGGTGATAGGATTAGAAAGTTGAGCATGATGTAGCAACTAAATATATTTGGCTTAAAGGGTTGAGTTGCTTAACCTACGGAAGGATTGTCTATCTTTACATAATGTATCAATCTTTACATGATTTTGACTATCATCTTCTAGAGATAAGGTGTGCAACTTCTTAGCTCATTTGGTTAAAACTATGAGATCAAGAAAGTGGTGCTATGCACAAACTTAAAGAACTAAATACATTGAGTTAATTAGGTTGGATTAAGTAAAATTGTAACTCAAACATGTTTGTTTCCTATTCATGTGCATACCAGAATCAAGGAAAAGCTCTTTCAATAATGACCATTTACCTTAGGATGTTACCTTCGTCATTGGAGCGTGATGACACCACGTGACAAAGGTAGATGACTCATGATGGTTCTTTCCTTTTGCTTGAAGTTTTCCTTGTTCGGATAGCCTCGCATCTTGAGCTGTTCATGAGTATCTTGTCTCCTATATTGTGCTTCTTTTTTTTATGCCTTTGATCTTGACATTTTGTTGGACCTTCTGCTCAACTCATTGTTTTATGCCTGAAACCTTAATTTGTTTCCACAAATGATCTCCTGTTGGTGAGGGCTTTTTAGGTCTGTTGATCAGGACCTCTCCTTGCATTTAGCTTTTCTTTGCATTGTTCGATCCAGGAGACATGGATGAGGACGGTTACATGTTCTTCTTTCATCAACATTTCTTGATTTTCGTTGATTCTTGGTTGACGAGATGTTGTTCATTAGAGCTGCAAACTCGAGTTCCTCCATGATGGTCTTTGTCTTCTAGTGGCATGGTGGAGAGTTATTCTTAGCAATATGCCAGCCGTCTTGATGGTCGAGGGAGGAACCTTCATTGGTTCTTGTGTGAAAGCTTCATCTCCAATGACCTTGGGATGTCATTTGGCAACCATGGTTGTTCACAACCTCATGAGGCACCACCAACAATCCTCCATTGATATGATGTTTGTTAACACGAGGATGCATGCCATGATGTAGTGGCATCTCATCAACCTAGTCCTTGCTGCTGACATACAAATTGGTGTCCTCGAAGATGATGAAAATAGGCATGGTTGCATCCTTTCTTATTATTGTCATCTAGGAAAGCTTAATGCTAGGTTGTCTTCCATATTGCTTGTGGCCTGTTGATTTATTCGTCCACTTCCTATGACTGAGTGCTTTTATTGTAGATCTTGTTTTATGGCACTCCTCTTCTTCCTCTTTGTTCCATAGCTGCAGTGGTGGTTGGGTTTGCAGATTCATGCCAAACCATGAACAGGCGTAGCTTATATTCATTAATCTAGTTTTTTTCCATCCATGATGAATGTGCTGTGTCTTCTTTGTGCATAGTTATTGGAGTTCATCATGTGCCTTGCTTCATCTCCGATTTGAATTCATCATGGGACTTACCCAAATTGAATTTGAGAGTTTCCTGCATGGGTTAGTCTATATATACAACCAAATTCTATACAAGCACGTTTTGATCCAATAATCATGTTCAATTAATACTCCAAATCAAAACATACTCTTGTAGAAAAGGTAGTATGAAAGTACTATAGCGATTTACTCAAATGGAGTTGAAAGAGCATGATTGTTATTTAGCAAATTGAGCATGGCCTAAAGGTAAAGACTACCAAGATTAGCAACATGGCATAAGATTTTTTAGAGAAGTCCATCCCCCACACTTGAATTTTGCAAATGCAAAATCAAGTTTGGATGATGGAACTCTCCCATGAATGTGATTCAATGTTGCATGATGATTGGTTGGGCATACCTTGCGTTTTCATCCTTCATTATTTTTGCTTCAAACCTGAAATGGTTAGTGACAAAAATACCCAAAGGAATAATTTCGCAATTATATCTCTATGCTCATTCCATAAGAACAAATTTTATTAAAACAAAGTTATAAAAACTCGGGTTATCTCCCAGAAGTGCTTGTTTTAGGACAAAAGCTCATCCTTGGGAAGCCTTAGAATGGCGTCTTCTGTTAGTGAAGTGGTTTCCCTTTCAACACCAATCTTTGTGTACCTATCTCAAGATTCATGCCAACACACAATGAGATTTGTAATATTTATGATAAACAAACGCATCTACAACCACCCTTTTTAAAATTTTTATGAACATGAAGCATGAGGGGGTTGAAGATCTCGTGTGTGGTAGAGAGACTAATTAATTCAGGAGATTTCTCATGTGAGCATGGATTTGATGAGGTATTCCAGAAGTAGCTTCCATGCTCATTGATGTTATCTTCCTTTTCAAGCTCTAAGGTTGATTCTTCATGAATGTCCAAAATTTCACTTGGATTGGTGACTCTCGAGTTGATCTTGTTCAAGACCTCCTCCAAACTTGGATGAGTTATATTTATTAAAGAGATTGACTTAAGCTCACCATTTGGATCTAAAACAGGTTTGGGTTCTATCCTTAGAGCTTCAGCCTCATCCAACCATTCCTTACTAGCAACGACATATGAGTTCTTGATATGTTCTAGCCATTGTTGTTGCTCTTCTTGGTCATCCTTGTGGTCTTTATGACTCCTATGCTTTGGGTATCTTAGTGAATTTCTAGGATAATCAAGAGAAAGTATAAGAGGGATCATCAGGGTCAAGGTTGGGTTTAGAGATGGGTTCAAAACTTATATTGGTTGTGGGCATAGAAGGGGAGAAGATAGGATTGGCTTCTAAATGACTTGGCTCTCCTTCTATGGCATCACTTGTCATTCCATCCTTGGGTTTTTCTAGATGTCCCTCAAAGGAATTTGATTTAGGACGCTTTTTAAGATATCCCTTCTTGAAAGGATTTGAATTATATTCACTCGAAGGTCTCTTATGTAGTTGAAAGTTTAAGCTTTTCCCAAAATCAGCATCAAAAAGATCATCCTTAATTTCAAAAGACATTTCCAAAGGTTGAATTTCTTCTTCCTTTGGAGGATTTAAAATTTGGGATATTGATGGTTTAGGATTTATAACTAAATCTTGGGATTGGAGTGGTTGTGATTTGGCTATCAAAACTTCCTCTTTTTCCTCAGGAGATGATTCCTTTTCTTCCTCGGGATGTTCATCATGAATGCCAGTGCAGGGAGTGTTTCCAATAATTTTATCAAGGATAGTCCTTGCTTCACTAACAGACAAACAAAGGAAAGCTCCTCTAGAGGCTATATCAAGGGATTGTGAAGAATCCTTGCTGAGACCCATATAAAAATGTTGAAGAAGAATAGGGTCTTGAATAGCAAGGTCTGGGCCAGTGGTGATAAGGCTACTAAAATGATCCCACGATGCACCAAGAGATTCTTTTTCCAATTACTTAAAATTTAGAATCTCTTTTCGAAGGCTAACCACTCTAGAGATGGGAAAGAAAGACAAGCAAAAATTAGAACATAACATTTCCCAGTCTCCTTGCATACTTCCTATGGTTTGATTATACTATTGCTTAGCTCTTCCCATCAAAGAGAATGAAAATAACTTCCATCTTAAGGTTTCGTCTGACATGCCAGCAATATGCAAGCATGCATAGGTCTGTTCAAACTCTCGTAGGTGTAAGTATGGGTTTTCATTGCCTTCACCCGAGAAGGATTGTTCCCGAATCATTTTTATTAAACACGGGTGCAGCTCATAGCTAGGTGTTAGGATAGGGTTTGCAGATTTAGGTGGTTCTAGGCTCGCGCTCGTAGGTTTAGCATATTGATATATAGGTGTGTTATCCATGCTAAAAAGAATTAAAACAAATAAAGATACAAAGTTAAGCTAGGTTCATAGTTAATTCAGCAACCGCTTCCCCGGCAACGGCACCAGAAAGCTTGTTGGTATTTGTTAACGCACACAGAAAAGATCTGCAAGCGTACAGATACCGCTGTAGCTTTCACCCAGAGTATTCCAAGTATCGTATCCATAGAAAAAACATGTGAGATTAACTATAGTCTAACTTAACTAGGGGTAGCAACAACGCTAAGGATAAATATGAGCGCAGAGGGGACTATTAAGGTATTCTTTCTCTAACTTGGGTAAGTTGTATTGTCTATTGTTCACCTGGGGACATTACTAATGAAAAGCGCAAACATAGTATGCTATTTTCATCGCAACCGGGTCCTGCTTGGCCTACAGACGGGAGGTGGACTACAGAGGACTCAACGAGGCTGTCACCCTCGCGATCTACCACCGATCTAGAATATAGGGTGCCTCCATGAGTAACCAGAGTCTAAGCACCACGCTTACACCACAATTACTACTTTACTCTTCCTAGGAAAAGAATAAAGCACTCAAAAGAGTCACGATCCGGATGAACAATATAATCACAAAACTTACTTGAATCAGAAATCAATTACCAGAGATGTCTCAGAAGCATGCTCAAGTAGAACTTGGATCCGCCAAGGTACAAGCCATAGAGAGAGCACCGATAGGCCAGCACTTTCTCCGAACTCTTCCCTCACTCTCTATCTCACTATTTTCTATTTACAAATGATAGATCCTAATGTGGAGGACTATTCTTCTCTTGATTGTTGTCCCTTCTGGAGGAAGTAGGCGGTCCTTTTATAGGGGGCACCAGGCATCCTGTGGGCCCATGAATCCATGGCAGCGCTTCATCTCGTCCCTCAATACGAACCTACCTTGATCCACGATGTAGATTGACCCTAAGAGGCGGTGGGAACCGACCTTCGAAGCAGGGCCCTAGATGGGACTCCCATAGGCTGGCCAGCCTAGGTGGCCCACCTCTGGCTCTGTTCAAATTATGTCTTCATGGGTTGTCTTTTTTGATGGTCCTTAGGCCCAATAATTATGTTTCGACGAAGATGATCTTTATTTGCTCTGATGATAGGGTCCACATGATTCGTTTCCTGGATAAATCCCTGCATTCATAGATTCACCAAAACTTGTGGAATTCATTTGTTAAAACCCCTACACCTACGTTTGGTGATTGAATTAAGTATATATGTAGGATATGTTGATGGTTTAGGATTGACATTAGCAACCGTCAACACATATGTTTCTTCCAATCTTGTCCACACTTCACTAGCTTTCTCAAGATCTTTGATTTGCTCAAACACCTTTGGATCAATTGCATTGTATATGGTGTTTAGAACCATGGTGTTGCATTGCTTGTTCTCCAACTCTCTTGGTGTTGGATTGGTAGGATCAAGGATAACAAAGTCATGCTCTACCACATCCCACACCTTGTCATTGATTGAACCCTAATACATCTTTATTTTTCTCTTCCAATAATCATATGATGTACCATCAAAGAACGATGGTTTGTCCCCAACATGGTTGAACATAATTTGAGCTATTTTGTGACACCGAAGGTTGTTAAGCCTCAATTAAACGGTGACCTTAGCTCCGATACCACTTGAAAGGTCCTAATATGGCTAGAGGGGGGGTGAATAGCCTATTAAAATTCTACAAAGCACTAGAGCAAAAAGGATTAGTACAACAAATAGCGCAAAGCAAGTTTTGCTCTAGCTCTACTTTGTGTTGCAAGCCACCTATCCACAAGGCTAGTTAGCTATGATCTCTATGTCAATCAATGGCTAGGTACAACTAGTGAGCAAGCTATCACAAGATAAAAACAATCTAATTACCACTAGCTACAACTAGAGCTACTTAGCTAGCTACACAAGCTACTACTACACAAGAAATAAACTATGAAAGTAATGAGCAAGTGTAGAGGAGATTATACCAAGCCGGCAAGAGACAAATCAATCACAATGAATACCAATTGTAGTCACTAAGATTTATCTCGAGGTTCACTTGCTTGCCGACAAGCTAGTCCCCGTTGTGACGAAACACTCACTTGGAGGTTCACGCGCTAATAGGCATCACATGCCTAACCCACACTTGGGTGCCGCACAACCAACACAAGATGAGGGTACACAAGTCTCGAGCAATCCACTAGAGTACCTTTCCTTTTTGCATTCTCCCGTGGGAATTAAGGTCAAGAACCCCTCACAAATCCACCGATCAGAGCCAGAGATAAACACTAACCTCCGCTCAACGATCCCGCTGCTCCAAGCCATCTACGTGGCGGCAACCACCAAGAGTAACAAGAAATCCTATAGCCAACATGATCTCTAGTGCCACTAGATGCTCAAACACAATGCAAATGCACTTGGATCACTCTCAATCTCACTTTGGATGAACAAATCACAAGCTAGATGAGTGGAAGGGTGTGGAGTATGCTCACAAGGTGTATCAATGAGTTAGAGAGCCAAGAGAGTGAGCAAGAGTCAGCCAACACATATTTATAGAGCCCCCAAGGCTCAAAGAGCCATTGCCAACTCCACTGTAGCTTTTTTGGGAGCATCAGACGCTAAGTCTGACCCATCAGACGCTGCCGTATCGTTCGATGCACCACGTGTCAGCGCCCGGTGACTCGACTGTTTGAAATCGACCGTTGTCGCCCAACGTCTCTCTCCGCGCGTTCTATTAGTTAGTGTCCGGTGGTGCATCGGAAGCAACGCTCGATAGCGTCTGATGCAACACAGAGAGGTTCCAGAGAGATCAAAATCACATCGGACGCATCCGATGCAACCCCATCGGACTGCTATTATCGTCCGATGCACTTTGACCTGCATAGTCAACTTGTGAACAGTGTTACTGTATCAGTCCGGTGCGTCATTTCTCTACGTCTGATGCAACACTGTTCCCCTGCCTGTCACCTAGGGTTAGCCATCGAACGCTATGCCTTAGCGTCTGATGCCTTTTTCTTCAGCGTCCGATGTAGCCAGAGCAAATCCAAATCTTCCAACACTTCAACCCTGGTGCAAATGTGCTAGCTCCAAGTATTTCCAAGACTTGTGTGAGAGAGTTAGCATTTTCACAAAGCATTTCCAAAGGGTTGTTAGTAAGCACTAGGTCCTAATGCACATGCATGGAATTCAATCACCTAGTGTCGATGAGATATCGTCGATAGTCCACTGAGGGGTATACCCACGATGGTAGATTGTGTAGTAGAGGTGCGCGTGAACTGGAACTAGATGGTAACAAAGACACAAGATTTAGATAGGTTTAGGCCGTAAATACAACATAATACCCTATGTCCTATGTTCTGCTAGATTGTATTGATTGTGTATGAAAGCTAGATGTTGATATGATATGAGATGTTTTTTGAGGGGGTCCCCTACCCGTTTTATATAGTCCGAGGGGTAGGGTTATAGGTCGGTCAGATCTAAATCTAATCGGTTACATGGTAAGTATTTACAAGGAATACGATATCTAGCATATCCGATCAGATCTTTCTTCATCTTCAAGACATCTTCTCGTAGCCTTACGGCACACGCCGACCAGTGCCGTGCATCATGCGTCTTGGTCTTGTGGGCTGGGCCACCCCTGATGGCGCGGCCCATGTATCACACTATAGGGTATCCAGGGTTATACCCCCACAGCTAGTCCCCGAGCACCTTGTGTCCGCTGAGCAACTGCCATCTTGAACAAGTCCGAGCCTGTTTGACTTGGAGCTTACCAATTTAATTGGCAGTCCGACCAGTTTAACTGACAATCTGATTAGTTTAACTAATAATCTGATTAGTTTAACTAATAATCTGATCAATAAAATTAAGTACCGACCATATTAACTGGTAATCCGACCAGTGAAATTAGATGCCGACCAGTTTAACTAGTCAACACACCTCGGACTCACTCAAGTAAGGCTTGCTAGAAGGATGTAAGGAGCTCAAAATTAAAATTTAAAAATTCTTCCCCTTAGGAGAAGTGTACACACTTAGGTGTCATTTGCGATGTCAGATGATTATCATCTATGACTTAGTCAATAAGGAAGCTTAGCCCTTAGGGCAGTAGTACACTCATCGCTAGGTGAAGTATACACACTTAGTCTCCGAGCCTGATAGTAGGTGGAGAAGACACCTAGTGCCAGGGTCTAAAAACAGGAGAATCAAGAAAGCAATTATTGGCTTAGCCGATCACTTAGCTAGTCCCTAGCTCAGCTGTGAACTAATTAAGAGAGGAAAAAATAGTACACTCACCACTTGGTAAAGTGTGCACACTTAGTCCCCGAGCCTGCTAGAAGATGAAGAAACTATTGTCGTAAGGGTCAAAGAAAATAAGTGAAATATGCTTAGCACATAAAAAGTATTGGGGTCAATTAAAAATGCGCCCCGCGAAAAGGCCATCTTCTTTAAAGAAAAAAGCCCATTTAGTGGCCCAGTAACCATCCACAGAGGATTCGGGATCGTGCGCACGATGCGCCATGGTTTCCCAAACCCTGGAATGCGAAAGGGCGGGGGCGACCCATTATAAACACCATCGTCCACGGTGCAAGCCCCCATACTCTGCCGCTTCGTCTTCCTTGCGCCCAACTGAGACACCGCCGCTTCATCTTCTCCACACTACTCCATTCACATCGCACAACCGCTCCTCTGCACCAATTAGATCTGAGCTTAGTTCCACCAAATTGCAGCCGCGTCCTCATCCAGATCTGATCCATGGCAAAGGGTGGGAAGAAGCGCGGCCACTCAAGCCCGAAGAAGTCAGGGAAGGATTCAGCGGAGGGTGCCGGCGAGATCCGTCGCGATCTGGAGTGGGTCAGATCGACCTGCACCCAAGAGTCCCTGGAGGGAATGGTGATCGAAGGCATCCTTCCGGACCAAGTTACTGGTGGATGGCATCCCGCAGCAGGTGAGGCGTTCCCGACCCCCGACACCAATGAGCTTGTTATGTTCGAGGCATACTTTGTTCGCGGATTTGGAGTTCCTGCTCATCCCTTCTTGCACAAACTCCTGCACTATTATGGCATTAGCCTTTGCCATCTCAATCCCAACAGCATCCTTCGCATCTCCCTATTTATCAACCTATGCGAAGCATTCATCGGAATCGATCCGCACTTCAACCTATTCTGCCACTTCTTCTGCCTCAAACCCTTCTCCGGATCTGGATCTCCCAAGGTGGTCAGTGGTGTATACCTGTAGCTGCGGGACGAGATGATGAAGGAGTACATCCAGGTGCCCTTCAACACATCGTTGAAGGGGTAGAACTCAAAGTGGTTCTACATCAGAAATGACGAGCCAAGCTTGGCAGCCGACATCAACCACCTAGCGCAGACAAACGCAAACTGGTCGGCAAAGCCGAGCAACGAGGAGATGTCCCAGGTGGAAGAGCTCCTGCGGATAATGAGGCAAGTCCGAGAAAACTTGGACGGAGTTGATGTAGCAATCAACTTTATCTGTCGCCGAATTCAGCCGAGCAAGGAGAGGGTCAACCCCACATATGAGTACGCGGGGGATGACTGACATTGATCGGGAGGTGCCCAAAAAGGTATAAAAGGGCGACGCCTATGCCCGCACCTAGGAGCTCTTCACCAAGAGCACAAAGCTAAAGAACCTGGGCCAACAGAGGCCTTTTAGCATCATGAATCCGCCACCGCCGGTAAGAAATTCATCAACTGTATTCATTGTTGCACCAAGACTGTTCATGCATTGATCACTTCTTGAAAATTTGTGCGCAGGGCCGTGTTGTATACTTATCTGATGTGCCGGATGAGACCTGGCCGGAAGGTGTTGACGCACGGCCGACCAGGCAACCGCAGGTCTGGCATCGGATAGCAGCAAGTTGTCCGAGTCTGAGTACGAAGAGGAGAGTGCCCCCAAGCGTCATCAGGCGATGCGTGGGAAATAGCTGGTCCGTGATGAGCCGACAAAGAAGAAGAAAAGAAAGGCCACTCCACCGCCTCGTAAGGGATGTAGAATCTCATTCAGGGAGCCTGCAGCACGCCGGAGGTTCGTGGCGGAGTGGTCCGATGACGATGAAGACAGAGGGGAAACGCTGCAGCCGAGAGCTGCATGCATGGCCATCCCTACTCCGACCACCAGGACCTCTGGCCGGCAAACCCAAGGGACGGCCAGGCGAAGGGCCACTGAGGGCAAAGTCCCCGGGCCTTGACGAGAGGCACCTGGAGGTACCGGGGGGACCATTGCGGCAAATCCGAAGGCAAACCGACCGCCTCTGGTCTTCTCAAAGTTTGCGACATTGACCGAAGGGCAAGGGAGCTCCAACAAGCCACGTCGGTTCAGGGCCGCTGTCGGGCGCTCGGACATGTAAGTATTGTTGCCACAGAATTATTTTGAGCAACATGAAACTTGAAGTTATTATCAATCCGTGATCTTGTTGTAGCGAGTCGTCGACCGAGTTGTGCCCAATCAACGTTAACGACGCCCAGCATGAAGCCGAGCAGCACACCACAGACACTGGCGCCCAAGACATCGGCGCAGACCAGCCGGAAGGAGCACACGAAACACCAGAAGCTCCGGCTGGTCCCGGAGTTGAAAGCACCCAGCACTCGGAGCCAGTGTCTGGGGGTGTGGCATACGAGCCGACCACTGGCTCTGAGCTAGTAGCCAGTCCCTGAGCTCCATCGCCGGAGATGGGTCTTGGCACATTAGCCCGACCACAGGGCGACAAGGCGCAAAGGCCCCCGAGGGACCTTCCTGAGGTGGTTGAAGAGATCGAGCGCGAAATGCCAGGTGCCCGAGACTCTCCCCCTCAGCTCATGCATACTTTTGTACGCCGAGGAGACACGGTGGAGGTTGTGGAGGATGAGGAGGTGAGCCAGCAGGTGGAGGCGCTCAAGGCCACCCTGGCATCGGTATCCAGCCAAATACAAGTGAGTTAAACTGCACTCCTACTTGATGTTACAGACTGTGTTTGTTAACTATTGTTTTTGCAGGAGCTGATGAAGACATCCGAGAACCGCGCATGCCAATTGAAGCAAGCTGCCCTGGCCCTCGTCAAGAATAAGAGGCTGCGCAAGTCGGTGGAGTCACTGGATAAAAGCTTGGACGGAGCCCATGGCGACAAGGAGAGGCTGCAGGCGCAGTTATCGTAGCTGGAGGCTGACAACTGGGCACTGACCAAACAGCTGGGCGCAGTGGTCGACCAGAAGAATGGTAAGGCCTTAGGCCCTGCAGCGTAATACCTTGCACTGTCACTTTGTCGAGGCTGGTGTTAACCGGTGTTCATGCAGGGCTGGAGACCGAACTGTTGTTGGCACGCGAGGCGACAGTGCAGCTGGAGAAGGAGAGGGATGAAGCGTGTGCCATGGAGACAAAGCTCGTTGAGGAGCTTAAATGTAAGTTATTCCTGAGAACAATACACCTCCTATTGCAGTAAACGTGTTTAACATGGTTGCTCTTGTCATTTGCAGTGGTCCACACCAACACATAGGCGCAGTACCGGGACTTCGAGCTCCGGCTACAAGCCAAGCAGGACAAGATGAAGGCCATCAACGACGGAATAAAGCCGGTGTTGGACTTCATCGACCCAGAGAGCCAGAGCCCGAGGTCTACACCTTCGGCGATAGGCCTCTGTGGCCGGACGCGATCGTGGACAGGTGTAGAAACGCATTGTCAAGCTTCAAACAATACACCCGCGGCGTCGCTTGTTCCACCGCAGGCCACGCATTGGCAGTAGTCCGATCTCTCTACCCCTCAGTGAGGCTAGATGTGATCGATGGTGGCTATGCCCGAGGGGTGAGCGACGCCCAGATCACGGCGCTCAATGAAGAGGTGGCGGAGTCGGCAATGAGACTGGCCGATGACCTAGACATGTTCGGCGAGCAAGATAATAGAGAGCAATAGATTAGGATGAATATATCAGGTTCTTCTTGATTTCTCCGAGCAGTTTGTAATGAAACATTATGTTTGCTGTTTGTATAAAGTGTTTATATTTAAAATATAAATGGAGTCCAACCAGTTGATCCTTTGGCAGATCACCAGCCCCAGCTATCCCATACCCTATGGCGTAGAGCGCTACTGCCCATATATGCTTAAGAATACCAGCATCACCGAGGAGTCGCTGCCGACCACCCATGACGCAGAGCGCTAATGCCCATGCATGTTTAGGTGCAAAGTCGAGAACATGGCTGTCTCTGGATAACACGAATGAGAACGTGGCTGGCCAGCATTTGGACGATGAATAAGGTATCTTAAATATGTTTAATATGGAGAAAAAAAAACAAATGGAGAAACGCCGAGGCGAAAACTTTATTAAATGCTCATGTATAAGAAAGGTACATATCTTTATTTGCAATGTTTCAAGGATAGAAACGTCTAAGGTGCTCGATGTGCCAGGAGTTCGGGATGGCCACTCCATCTTTGGTGCAGAGTCTGTATGACCCTGGTCGGGTTACTGCCTTGACAATGTAAGGACCCTCCTAGGGCGACGAAAGCTTGTGCATCCCGACGGTCGTCTGCTTCTTGCGGAGTACCATGTCACCGACCGCAAAGGATCGCTCCTAAACATTGCGGTTATAGTACCTTCGCATTCCTTCCAAGTACTTGGCAGTGCGGACACACGTAATTAGGCGCTCTTCTTTGAGACGATCAATATTGTCTAGCCTGTGCTGCCCAGACTTCTCTTCATCAAAGTTCTCCACACTGGGTGCTCGGAAGGCGACTTCTACAGGCAACACAGGCTTCCGAGACATACACCAGGAAGTAAGGCGAGACGCCGGTGTTGTGACTTGGGCTGGGTTTGTAAGCCCCCAGACCACAGCAGGCAACTCTTTGAGCCATCTGCCCAGGGTGTTTCTCCTCCTTTTCATAGAATCTCTTCTTGAGGGCATCTAATATCATGTCGTTCGCCCGTTCGACCTGGCCGTTAGCTCTAGGGTGGGAAACCGAGACATACTTGACGGAGATACACCGGTCTTCGCAAAAATCCTAGAAATCATTGCCGGTGAACGTAGACCCCAAGTCGGTGATGATACTGTTCGGTAGACCGAATCTGTGAATTATATCCTCGAACAACTCGGCTGCTTTCTTCGCTATAGACATGATGAGAGGCTTGTACTCAATCTACTTGGAGAACTTGTCAATGACAACACAAACATATTTGAATCCACTCAGAGTGGTCTTGAAAGGCCCAATCATATCCAGTCCCCAGCATGCAAATGGCCAGGAGGTTGGAGTCATCTGGAGGACCTAGTGCTGGAACATGGATCTGCTTAGCGAAAAATTGTCACCCCTCGCATCATCAAACTAGTGCCTCTGCATCTGCAATGGCAAAGGGCTAGTAAAAACCTGCTCGGAAGGCCTTGCCGACCAAACTCCTAGAGGCTGCATGTTTGCCACAAGAACCAGCATGAATTTCCTAGAGTATCTGCACTCCCTCTTCCTCATCAACCTACCATCGACTAATACATAGTGCTTGCTATGATGGATAAGGCATTCCATCTTAGTTTTGTCGGTCGGCACTTCTGCAAATAGTTAGATACTTGATGAAGGGTTCTCTCCTAGTCACCGCTGGGCCCAGGGATCGCCAAGACTAACTGCTCGGCCGAGGGGCATTTCTTCAACCTCCTGCCCCGGCTTGATAGATGGTGTCCTGAGGTCTTGGACAAACACTCCTACTGGAACTTCAGCTCTTATCGACCCTATCTTAGATAGTCGATCGGCTGCCTGGTTCTCATCACGAACGACATGATGGAATTTGAGACCATAGAATTTACCTTTAAGCTTCCTGATTTCGGCACAGTAAGCA